>NW_017308498.1:78366-114876 GCF_000935625.1 Nanorana parkeri | reverse complement strand
CAACAAGTTTTGCTGCAGGAGGTACATTGTTGTGCCATTCATTTCAACAGCATCCCAAATGCACCTCCCATCCGCAGTGTGATTGCCCGCACTGGAACGCGCCATACTGCAATGCCCTGCGTTCCAGTGCAGTGCGATTTCAAAATTTGTGCATATCGTTTTAATTCTGAAGTATTTTTTCTTTTTAAAAACTGCATTTGTGTATTTTATTTTTAAAAAATTATAGTATTCATTTTTTTATGTTATCCGATCAATTGAAAAAATAATCGGCCAACTAATCGATTATGAAAATAGTCGTTAGTTGTATCCCTAAACATTACAATTCAGCAGTATTGTTTACCCTGCTGGTGGGAGAATTCCAGAAATCGGGAAAAGCTGTACCCCTTTGGCCAATCACCTCTGAAGGTGTCACCCTTGTTGTTGGGAGGAAAGGTTCTGCCTACTGAAGTGGCCATAGGTTATTTGGACCGCCCGGTCTGAAGCCTGCATCTGGGTTAAGATTTCTGACACCAGTGCACCAGCCCAATCACAACAAGTCTAAGCTATGAGATCCTTCCAAGCTGTCTATTCAAATTCTAATGGCTGGCATCTCTCTCCTCTTGTTCTACTGATTAATGAAGTTATAAATAGGGATGTTTAGATGCCGGTTCAGATACCAGTGCCGATACTTGACATTTTCACGAGAACTACCAGGGTTGCAGGGGTTACACCTGGGACCTAGCTCTGGTGCTCCACCAATGTTCTGAAATCATTAGTCTGTATTGTTTTAGAAAAAGTGTCACATGACAATAAACAAAAATGTATTACGGTAGTACTTGTATGTGAGAGTACTTGGACAAGTATCAGTACTTGTACTTGAAAAAATGGCATCGGTGCATCCCTAATATATATTTATTTTAAAAAATCATACATTAAAACGGGGATGCACAAATCCCAGGAGCTCCGTATGCTCCTGGAAAAATGACAGCTGCCTCCTAACTTTGAATTTTTCTCTAGTCCAGTCTTGGAGCTGGAAAATGCTGGAATGTACTTGTACCGAGTATGGTACTCGGTATCTGAACATTCTTAGTTATAAAATATTAGATATGTGCGATTTGTTTCGTTACGAATCGAAATTCGTACGAATTTTCCTGAAATTCGTAAATTCGGAAGCATCCGAAATCCGAATTGCAGTTTCCGAATTATATCCGAAATACGAAATTCCGTTGACGGAATTTAGTTCCGTTATGAACATTCGTTATATTGAAGTTAAGAAGCAAAGTACATTTGTTAATATATTGGAGTTGATGGTAGTTTTTTTTTTTTAATCCGAAATACGAAATTCAGATCCGTAATACATTAACGGAATTCGTATTTCGTCTGGTTTTCTCTTCTGCTGCTGAGAGTTGCATTACAATACAGGCAGGAAATACGAAATTCCGTTGACGGAATTTAGTTCCGTTATGAACATTCATTATATTGAAGTAAAAAAGCAAACTACATTTATATTGGAGTTGATGGCAGTTTTTTTTTTATACGAAATACGAAATTCGGATCCGGAATCCGTTAACGGAATTCGTATTTCGGATAAAAAAACAACTACCACATCGACTCCAATATTAACAAAGTTATTTTTGCTTTTTAACTTCATCATAACGAATGTTCGTACAGTTACGAAAATGTGCCAAAACTAACGAAAATTTGTATTTCGTACGAATCCGAATTGAGTTTCGAACACAAATTACGAAATAACGGATATTCCGAAACGGAACGAAACAAAACAAATTTTTTGACGGCGCACAAGTCTATAAAATATCTTGCGATAATAGACTCCCCTCTATACTTTGATATCACAGTCACATTTAGGGAAAGTGCAAAGGTAAATAACAAGGTAACTCAGAGTGCAGAGATCAGGAGTAGCTAATGCAGAGTACAGGGCTCAGCAGTAAGTAAGGTACATTGTTGAGGTCAAGAGTAACTATTGCAGAGTGCATAGATGAGACACAAACTGCAGAGATCAGAAGAATGTAAAGAAAAGTGCAGAGGTCAGGAGTCGGTAGCACAAAGTGCAGGGGTTAAGAGTGTGTAACAGAAATTGTAGAGGTCAGAATGTAGCAGAGTCAGCAGTAAATAGTGTTCAGAGTAGGGATGAACTTTAGAATTGGGTTGACCATGAGTTGGACATCATTGGTTGTATATACCATACAACCAATGATGTCCACCTGTGTCCTAGTAACCAATGATGCTGTGCAGTCCATCCGCTTTTGTCCTAGCAGCCAGATGCTGTGTGGGTCAGGAGAAGTTTATGAGTAGTTAACACAGATTGCAGGGGTCAGGAATATGTAATGCAGTGTTGTGGTCAGGAGTAAGTAATACAGAGTGCTAGGAAGAAAACAACTAGATTGCAGATGACAGGAGTAAGTAATGCCGAGTGATGAGGGTAGGAGTCATTAACGCAAAGTGCAGCAGTCAGAAGTATTTAACACACATATGAGAGGTCAGGAGTAATTATCACAGGGTGCAGAAGTTAGGAGTAATTAAGGCTGCCCATACATCTTGCGATCATTGGACGACACATTTCGTCCGATGATCGAACCGTCGTAGGATTTTCGTACGACGGCCCCATCCTGCCCCGATTATCGCAAGGTTGGATCAGTGGTAAATAAAAGAAAGCAACTGGACAAATTGCAGTAATCGACTGCACATATTTTCATCTGCGCATGTGCAGTGTAAAATCGTACACATTTTGATGTACGGAAATGCCACCAACCTTGCGAAAAATCGTACGATCGACCGAAGTTTTCTAACCTGCTGGTTAGTCAAAAGTCAATCGATTGTACAGTATTTGCAGTTGTACACTGCCCATCTACCTTACGAATATCGGACGAAAACGCGATTGCATACAAAAATTGGACGATACTCATAAGGTGTATGGGCACCTTAAAACCGAGTTCAGGGATCAGAAAGATGTGATGCAGACTGCAAAGGTAAGGAGTAAGTAACACAGAGTGCAGTGGTAAAGAGTATGCAATGCAGAGTTCAGAGGTTAGGAGTAAAAATCACAGCACAGAGGTCAGGCACAATTAATGCAGTGTGAAGCAGTCAGAGGTCAGAAGTAAGAAACACACAACACAAAGCTCAGTAGCATGTAATATTAAGTGCAGCGATGAAGAATTATTAATGCAGAATGCAGGTTTGAAGACTATGTAAAAATGCAGGTGTCAGAAGTATGTAATGCATAATGCAGAGGTCAGGAGTATGCCCTAAATCACCAGAATGTGAAGCTCACCAAAGTACCCTACCTTCAATCCTCTATTGCCATAACTAGCAATAAAATTAGGCAATCATCTGGTTTCATCATGTCTGTGAGGTCTACAGAAAAAGGCAAGCCAAAGTGTAATGCCGCACCTATGAGAGGCAGGGGACACCTGGCTTTGCTTTCTGGCAGTGGGCATACTACACAGCCAGAGCATGTGGAGGAGGTCAAAGAGTGGATAACCAAGCCTTCGTCATCCTTCTCCTAGGTGAAAAATAGCACAGTATCATCAGCAACCACAAATGCAACCTCTTCTTTCTCCTCTTCTACAACTATCCCTTCATTTGCCCCTAAAAATGGCATGCATGAGTCTGCTGAATTATTTAACCACAATATTAGTAACGTTCTGAAGGAGGATGCACAGGAATTCATTTTATCAGATGTTAGGGAAGAAAGCACCAGAGGCATAGAGAGAGGAGGCAGCAGCAAACAGAGAAACAGTTGTTTCTGCAGCTGCAGCTTACCGCCAAGTGAGCTTGAGTGATGAGGAGGTTCGGCATGATAAGGCGGCAGACTGTACCTGGGTGCCCAAGATTTTAGAGGAGGAAAGTGAGGGAGAGGCAGAGTAACAGTGAGGCAGGATATAATCCAGGGGCAGCTTCCATAGGCGTGGTGGGAGCAGATGATCTATTCCATCAGATGGCACTGCTTTAAGGGTGCAGGCCATTGTTATCCCCAGGTCCACTACACAGAGCTCTACAATCTGGGCCTGGTTGCTGGTAACAGTCACAGGCAGCACCTAAACCATATGATTAATGATCTGAGTTCAGGGGTGGATGTGAACACCCCAAGAATGGACAACCCCTATGACTACTGTGTTTTAAGGATAGACCACTGGTCCAAGCTTGCCCAGTATGCTTCTGTCGGGTCCCGGTTCGTAGACCATGTCGGGTCCCGGTCCGTAGGCCAGGGCAGGTCCCGATTCAGGCTCCTGTGCGGGCACGCACACGAAGGGGACGTCCGCCGGCGCTTCCAGGCCGCGCAGACGTTAGACGACCCGGCGGGGTCACGCGGCGTGACGTCACCACGCGGATACGTTCCGGTGACGTCATCGCGCCGGCGCATGCGCAATAGGCCATCCCTGGGCTATATAAGGCGCATCTGATCATTCGTTCAGTGCTGAGTGATCTTCAGCCTGTGTGGATGTCAGTGTCTTGCTCCTGTCTTTTGGAAAAACCTGTGATCTGGCTTACTCCTGACGATTCTCTTGCTTACTCCTTGTACTGCCTATGCCCGCCTGTTATCGACCCTGCTTGCCTTTTGACGACTCTTTGGATTATCCTCGGTACTGCCTTTGCCCGCCTGTTGCCAACCCAGCTTGTTCCTGACGATCCCTTGGACTTTCCCGCTACCGCTCGTGCTGCCTGTGCTGAATCCAGTCTGCCTCCTGACCTCCCCGTTGGGCAACTTGACGGCCAACTGCTCTATCAGGTCTCCACTCATCAGAAGCAACCCGGAGTCAGCACCCGGCACCCGTGCACCCCCTGCCTGCGCACACTGTTTATCAACCCCAGTGGTCACAGACGGGGTTGCAAGGGAGGTCCTCCTCGTCAACTCGGGCCCACACCATAGCCCTTACAGCTTCTTTGCGCTTTCAGAAATGGCATTTAGTGCAGTGGGTGTTTTTGTAACAGAAAAATAATGAACCTGTCCCCAGACAAAGCTGACTGGCTCACCTTTAGAAAAATGAACCAGTCCTGAATTAACAATGAGTACCTATTCCCTTTAGCGATGTTAACAATTACATTGCTTCTTTCAATATGGCTTCAAAAACATTATTTTAAACAGCAGCCACCAGCCCCTTTTCTCAGCTTCAGCAACGACGGCACTTTTAGAAGATAACGGGCTCGAGTGGTAGGGTCTTTTTAGTATTTATTGCTCAGTAATAACTCTGGAGAGAGGGTAAGGGTTGCAGGATACCCAAACAGGACAGTATCTTCACTATTAGCAACAGCAATACCAATAGGTAGCAACAGGTCCTATGAGAGTGACCAAAAATAGTTTCTTACAACAGAGAGCAGCCAGGAACAGTCTATGACTTTGAGAGAGCAGTCACAGTACTTATAGTGCACCAACTTCTCCTTTTGTGTAGTACCTGAGTCCAAGGCGAGAAATCTCTTTCAAGGTCCAGAAGGCAGCTCTCACCAGCTCCTCTGTGACACTCTTCAGTAAGCAGATCCTTCCTCCAGTCCAGCTACCATCAGGTTTCCTCTCAGTAGCATCTTAGGCCTCTGAGACTCCAGAACCTGCCAAATGCTGAGGCCTAGGCAAGCCATCTTGCAACACACAGACTTCCCCCAGGGATAAGCCCCAGGGGAGAGAGCGAGCTCTGGAAAGGTGTTCCCAAATATTTATCACCTTCCCCCAGCCATACCTCTGAGTCAGACAGCTTGGGGATTGGTCAGAGTCAGATGCATATTTATAAACTGCTTACTGATCCTCCCACACTGTATGCTAGAGCCCATCTCAGCAACAGGGGGAAACAATCAATCAACCAGGTTAAGGGAAAACCTGCAGAACTCAGAATAATCAACTTCCAGACTGACTACAGTCCAGTCTAGAGCAAGTTGTAGAAATCTTGAAGAAGTTACTTCACTTCTCAAGATTCTCATGAAACAATAATAGTCAATGGTAAAAATAATAATACTTGCAGTTTAGTAGCTATGTAGGGAGTCCTTGGGAGCCTTCTGGATACAACGCAGTCTGTGAGAAATGTTGTAAGTTGGATGTAGACAACATTGAAGAGACTCCTGCAAGTCAGAATAACTTGCTACAGTGTGAATAAGGTTAACAGCCAGGTGTGATGAGCTTGATCAGTGTACTTGGTAGAGTTGAGGGAAGCAAGGGTTAACAACCAGGTGGAGTTGTAGCTTCGTGTCAGTATCTTGGTGGAGTTGAGAAAGCAAGGGATAACAGCCAGGTGTGGTAGCAACATAGTCAGTGTATCTTGCTAGAGACAGAGCAAAGCAAGTGTTATCAGCCAGGTGAGGTTTCAGCTTAATGAGTGTCTCTCTGATGTGAAAACACAGTACTGCAAGGCAGCTTTACAGCTTCACGTAAAGGAGGTAGTTTTCAGAGTGGAGAGCAGTTAAAACTGCTGTTGGGAGAGGTCCGACTCTAGCAGTCAATTGCCGGCATTCATTACTTTGCTCGAACGCCGTGCAATTGAATTGCACGGCTTAAACCACATAGGGAGGTTATCGTCAGGGAGATGGAGCTCCGGATGGATTACAAGATGATGGACAGGTGAGTATATTACATCGTGGCCAAGGCCCCGCACTGTCATGTAACTTTGATCCTTCCTGGGGTTCTGCTCTTACTATTGAAGATTCATGGGAGGATTTTCCAAGATTTCACGACCTCTGAATGAACTGTTGAAAGTAGATGGAGAGAATTATGTCTCCTGGGTCGAGACCCAGAGCCAGAGGGCCTAGGAAATCCAATGAGTCGTTTCAAGAAGAATGGACTGAGCAATGTGAGAAGGCCTTCTTACAACTGAAAAGATGTCTAACTCGGGCTCCTGTGCTAACCAATGCTGATTCCGCCAAACCATACTAACTACAAATTGATGCTAGTAGAGAAGGTTTAGGAGGAGTGCTGTATCAGGATCATGATGGAACATTATGGCCTGTAGCCTACGTTAGCCAAAGTCTGAACCCTTCTGAGAAAAATGATCCTACTCATAAACTGGAGTTTCTTGCCTTGAAGTGGACAGTTGTGGATAAGTTGAAGGATTACCTATATGGGGTAGACTTCGTTGTCAAGACTGAAAAAACAGTTGTGAAGACCATGTTCAACACATTGCGGAACGGATGGACAGTTTAAATAGTTACATAGTATTTGAGGTTAAATAAAGACATAAGTCCATCAAGTCCAACCTATTATGTGTATGGTCCTACTGATGTGTGCGTATCTATCGGTCCCTGTATGTTCTCATTCATAAGAGTACTTGTACCCCTGTATATTGTGGTCCCTGAGGAAATCGTCCAGTCGCCTCTTGACCGATTCCACACTCTCAGCCGAAATCACAGCATGTGGCAACGAGTTCCAGACCCTGACTGATCTAACCGAAGAAGACACCCCTTCACCCCTTGTGCTGAAATTTTTTTCTCTACCAATTTTAGGTGGTGGCCTCTCGTCCTTGTCACGGGGTTAATTGTAAAAAGTTTGTTGCTAATGTTGCTATCCCCGGAAAACATTTTGTACATGCAAATCATGTCCCCCTTAATCTCCTTACTTCCAATGAGAACATGTTTAAATTTAGTAGCCTGTTCTCATAGCTAAGGTCCTCCATCCCCTTTGTGAGTTTGGTTGCCCTCCTCTGGACTCTTTCCAGTTCAAGGACATCCCCTCTGTTCACTGGTGCCCAAAACTGGACCGCATACTCCAGATGAGGCCGAACCAGTGATCTATAAAGTGGCACAATTATGGACTTGTCTCTGCAAAACATTGCCCTGTTAATACAGGGCCCTACTTGCTTTGTTTACCGCAGCCTGACCCTGCGAGCTATTATTCAGCCTATGGTCTACAATGACCCCCAAATCATTTTTCCTTTTGGACTTCCCTAGTGGAGTTCCCATTAGTGTGTGTTCCGCTTTCTTATTTTTAACCCCAAAGTGCACAACTTTACATTTATCGACATTAAACCTCATCTGCCACGTCGTTGCCCACTCCCCTATTTTATGCAGACCCCCCTGTAATGTTATAGTGTCTAATTCAGTGTCTATTACCCTCCCAATTTTGGTATCATCAGCAAACACTGAAACATGGCTGTTTACCCCCTCCCCAATATCGTTAATAAACAGGCCGAACAACATGGGGCCTAGCACAGATCCCTGAGGCACACAGCTCATGACCCTAGCCCAATCCGAGAAGGTGCCATTTATCGATACTCTTTGTACCCGTTCCTGTAGCCAATTTTCTATCCATGTACAAACTATTTCGTCTATGCCCATAGACCTCAGCTTGTGCAGTAAGCATTTATGTGGTACCGTGTCAAATGCTTTAGAAAAGTCCAAGTATGCCACCGGCCTCCCTCCATCCACATCTCTACTTACCCCTTCGTGAAAAGTTAGCAGGTTTGTCTGACAGGAACCGTCTTTTCTAAACCCATGCTGGTTGTCATTTACTATGACATTATCCCGAACAAATTCTACTAAGTGGTCCTTAATCATGCCTTCTAACACTTTACAAACTACCGATGTAAGACTAACCGGTCTGTAGTTCCCCGGATGCAGGGCCATCTTTAATATTGATGGGACCCCGGGCAAACATTTTCTTGGGCCCCTCACCACGCCCCGCCCCCTACCTGCCACACTCACCTCATGCAATATTGCCCGCTATATGCTAACGGGAAGAGCCGCGCTGCAGCTGGGATGGATATAAAAAATATTGCCAGATCCACCCTACCACCTGATTGACAGCTGACATGTCCATCCCCTCCCCCATCCATCCCTTCAGTCAGCAATGGAGGATCGAAGAGGGGAGGGGGAATCCCTGCGGGGAGAGGTGACTGACAGTCACCGCTCTATGCAGAAAGAGTGAGTGCAGGAACTGAGTGATCAGCAGTATGTGACTGCGCAGTTCTCAATCAATAATGCCGACTAATGACACCTGGGGGACACAATAATAGTGACACCAGGGGGGACACAATAATAATGACAACAGGGGACCACAATAATAATGACACCAGAGGGACACAATAATAATGACACCAGGGGGACACAAGATTACACAATAATAACACCGGGGGATACATTAACAATGACACCAGGGGGACACAATAATGGGGACACCAGGGGATCACAATAATAACGACACCAGGGGACACAATAATAATGACACCAGGGGAACACAATGATATTGACACTAGGGGGACACAATAATAATGACACCAGGGGGACCCAATAATAATGTCACCAGGGGGACCCAATAATAATGTCACCAGGGGGACCCAATAATAATGACACTAGGGGAGACACAATAATAATGACACCAGGGGGGAACCAATAATAATGACACCAGGGGACATAATAATAATAACACCAGGGGGCATCATAATAATAATAATAATAACATAATAATATGATGAAACCAGAAGACATACTCAGGTGCCATTATTATTATTATTTTGTCCCCTGGTGTCATTATTATTTAAAAAATAATAATACAAATTATGACACCATGGGACATGCTAAGCAGCTAAGGTGTCATATTGCTGTATAAAAATATTGTTTTCATTAATATTTTTATACAGCATTATGCAATAGCCCAGCAGTGCCACACCTCACCTGACCACCCCCATCCCCCCCTCCAGGATAGAAGCCCAACCCAGCAGCCATGTTGAGTCACCGTGGACAGGGGGAGGATGAGGCCGCAGCCATGGAGGGAGGAGATCGGGACCGTGCAGCAGTGCAATCCTTCCTCCTCTGCTGAGTGGGAGGTGGCAACCAGGGCTGCAGAGATTGTTGATACACATAGAGACAGGAGGCTGCTGCCCTCTAGCGTCAGGATGGGGAAGTGCAGCAGAGGCCGCTGATCCAGAAACTGCTTCAGCGCTAGTTTATGGGGTACAGCACTAGTTTATGGGGTAAATGCCTTAAAGACGGCCCTGCCCGGATGGCATCTGGACCCTTTTTTGAATATTGGAACTTCCGTAGCCCTCCGCAAGTCACTTGGCACTCTGCCAGTCATTAAGGAGTCTTTAACCACTTGCTGACCGGGGTGTGTATACCCCCCTCCTGACCAGGCCATTTTGCAGTATTCAGCGATGCAGTACTTTGACTGACATTTATTCCGTCATGCAACGCTTTACTGAAATTAATTTTATACCATTTTTTGGGGACAGATAGAGCTTTCTTTTGGTGGTATTTAATCACCACTGCAAGGTTTTTTTTTTACTGTATAATAAAAAAAAGTACCGAAAATTTTGAAAAAAACCCTGTTCCCTACATTATGTTATAAAACATTTATTATTACCCAATTTTTTTGATAAAATATAAAAGACGGGGTCACGTCGGGTAAATAGACACCAAACATGTCAAGCTTTAAAATTGCACGCACCCGTTAAATCGCAAAAAACTACCATACTCAAAATTGACCATAGCCGACGCTTTAAAAGCTTTTACCGCTCATCAGTTTAGTGTTATTAGTGATTGATGACCCTAGAATTATTGCTCTCATTCCGACGTTCGCGGCGATATGTAACATGTGCGGCGCAATGGATGTAATCTGCGTTTTCGCACGTAGGCGGGCTTGACACATGTTTGCGTGTGTGTGTGGGGAGGGGGACTTTATTTTAATTTTTTTGTAACAAATTTTTTAAACCTTTTTTTTTTTTAACTGAACTTTATTGCTATCACATAGGAAGCAAGCAAGCTGTGATAGCCAATTTGCAGTCACAGGTCCTCTTTGTGGAGACATCAGGGATCTTAAGACCCCTAATGTCACCTAGGGACCCCCAGAAAAGCTGATGAAGCAGAGACCTGCTTCACCAGCTTCTCTCCGGTTTCTGTACCGGAGAGTGACACTGAATGCAGGCAGTGATGTAATACACACCTCTGCCTGCATTCAGAAGAGGAGATCAAACAGAGCTTGTGTACTGAGCTCCGTTTGATCTCCGGCTCACACCGGGAACAGCGGAGCCCGGGATCGGCAGCGGCAGAGGGGGGGGGCCCGCACACCCGACCGGATATTACAAGCGATCGGGCGTCTCTACAGACGCCCGAACGCTTGCATGTAAACAGCCATCGCTGGCTGTTCACATTCAAAGCCGGTTTCCCGCTCATGCCCGCCGGTAAGCAGCACACTGTTCGGCGCTCACGGTCCTGATGACAGATTACCCTGTCTGTCCGCTTGATGATGGAATCTCCAACCACCAAGATCTGCCTCTCCTGACCCTCCATCCTGCTCCCATCCTTGCTGGAGCAGTCACTCCCCCTGTGGATAGAGGAGGTGTCCCGCTCCAGCAGTGTCGCCCCTGAACTAATGTCCCCAACATCCTGCAACCTGGCATATTTGTTGGGGTTAATCAGATCAGGGCTGACCTCTCTCACACTCTTCCCTGTCTTCTAATAGTGACCCAACTACCCACCTCGGGATCCTGCTCCTCAAGACCCCCCTCCTCATCTAGGCCGCCCTCCACTACACCCTGGTGCGTCAGGTCCAGACTCCTTTCCATGTTGAAACTTAATCCTCCTGTCCCATCGCACTCCTGACCGGACAAAAACCCAAATCCAACTGGGTGGGTGCGGTGGTGACAACGGATGCCTCCGTGGAATGTAGATAGATGAAAGTAGTCACTCGCACTCCATGATATTAAAGTCAATGCTGTTTATTGATAACACACATCTCCTTAGCGATGTTTCAAGACCATGCGGCCCCATCCTCAGGCAAACAGAGTCCAGAGTCTGACTGTTTCCTGGTGGGGGAGGCTGCAGAAAACCACCTGTGTGTGTGTCCATCTCAGTGCGCCCGTGTATTCAGGCGGCTGTATGCTGGGTCCTCATGTCCGAGGCCCAGGGCTGCCCCCTGCAGTGCCTGCAGGCTTTTTTTTATTCTCGGCTCCCTCCACAGTTTTCGGCGGCCGACGGGCCCCCTCGTCTCTGAGCCAGGAGTGTCGGAAAGACCTGATACTCCTGGCGCAGAGATAAGGGGGGCCCGTTGGCCGCCGAAAACTGTGGAGGGAGCCGAGAATAAAATAAAAGCCTACAGGCACTGCAGGGGGCAGCCCTGGGTCTCGGCCGTGAGGACCCAGCAGACAGCCGCCTGAGTACACAGGCGTGCTGAGATAGACACGTCACACACATATCTTGATGGGTTGGACTTGATGGACTCCCCCATCTCTGCCCCAGGGCTGTGTTTGAATAGATACTGGGCCCCCGTAGGCTCAGGCCCCAGTGCGGCGGCACTGCCCGCACCGGCGGTAGTTCCACCAATGGGTCTATGGTGGAGAGTGGCGTGCCTCAGGGTTCTGTGCTAGGCCCAATACTGTTTAACATGTTTATTAACGATATCAGGGAAGGTGTTAATAGCCATGTTTCTGTGTTTGCAGATGATACTAAAATTGGGAGGGTCATAGACGCGGGCTTAGACACTATAGCATTGCAGAGGGACCTTGACAAAATAGGGGAGTGGGCAACTACATTGCAGATTAGGTTTAATGTTGAGAAATGTAAAGTAGTGCATTTCCAGTGGTGTATTTTGGTTTTGTGCTGCGCTAGGCAAAAATTTACTTGGGCAACCCCTCTAATCTAAATTTTCGATATACTTTTTGATCAATATTTTAAAATACATGTATTTTTTTTATTTTCTTTAATCTATATAGGAGTCAACATAAAATCAATGAAAAACATCATAGTTCATAGTTGGCCCCTTCTAGCTTTTTTATTTGATCGTTGGATCAATGTTGCTTATACATTGATCCAGCTGTCCATACTAGTTCAATGCCTCTGTATCCCACCTAAGCACAGTCTGTTATATAACAATGTACCCCCTTCCCAAACCCACACATTCCCTTGTGCACCCCGCTTATGACTCCTGCTTCTATTGCACACTTATCTTTGCCCTCCAAAATTATAATGTATATGACACTTTGTGCCAATAACCCTAAAGCTGCGAGCACTAAAATTAGTGAAATACAATACAATTGACAATAAAGTCAAAATCAAATACAATGGCACTGCGCTGAATAACAACTACTAAACATGTGCACATACAATGTAATAAATAGGTCCCAATCTCTCCAACAGCATTCAGTAAATAGTAAATTCATGAGAAGGTAAGCTGCAGTGCCAAGTGCACAATCTTTGTAACGATGTTTAATAGGTGGTTCCCACCATTCCTTCACACTCACAGTGAAACATGCTCCAAAAAGATGCCTTCACCACAAAAGCCACTACAGAGTGACACTCGCCTGGCATGTAGACCCTATCACAAGATCATAAAGCGCATATCTCTTTGTGGTCGGCGGGAATGTAGCCTTAATGCCACTCAATTGCTCCTCCAATGGCTTCCTTTTTTAGAAATTCGTCCCCACACCGGATCAATGGCAACTTGAAAAGTTCATCAATCACTTCAATTCCGCTACTCATATACAAAACAAATAAATAGCCCATAGTGCACACTGATACAACACTAACACACGTTTATTTACAATCTTTTTTTTTTTTTTCAAGAATACATTTTTATTCATCTCATGTCATATACATTTACAGTTCAATTATATAATTATATACATAATAATAACAGTAGCGTCTACATCCAACAGCTATCTCTTATCTATGATTGCTTATCAGCTAATGCTTGTAATCAAATGCATAATAAACTGGTCCACTTTAATAAATACTTGTATGACTATTTTAAGAAAGAACAAAGATGTTACATTATCTAAAATCCAGTACCATTCACAGTCTAACACCTTTACTCTCACCCCTGTTTTTTTGATCTTTCATACCCGCCCCTTCATCCATTCCCCTCACCCCCACCTCCCCATCTCATGCTCCTTCCTTCAGTGCATTCCCACATTAAAAGCTCAAAAACGAACCAAAACAAAGCAACACAAATTTAAAAAAAAAGGGGGGGGGGAAGGAGGAAGCAATACACTAATTCCTTATAAGCATTGCTTAATCTCTGTTAAGCCAAGAAAAGCCATCCATGGTCTCCATTTTTCTAAAATGTCGCGTGTCTATCATATACACGAGCTGTCAATTCTTCCATTCGCATTATGTGGTTCACTTCTAGTACCCATTCCCGGATATCAGGGGTATTTGATTGTCTCCAGTATCTTGGAATTATCGCCCTTGCTGCCGCCAATATAGGGCATGTCAGTCCCCCCTTAATACTTTTCACTGAGCCCGGAAGCATTGATAACAGTGCCGCTTCTGGGGTTTCAGGTAATTTTCATCCCATAACTCTACCCGCTAATTCAAAAATAATTCTCCAGTAGGGCTTTATTCCCCGACAGGCCCACCATATGTGTAACATTGTGCCCTCTTCCATTCCACATCTCCAGCACAGCTTAGGTGCTTGAAGGTTTATTTTATGTACTGTCACTGGGCATCTATACCACCTAGTTACTATTTTAAAGTTCCTCTCCTGTATTCTAGCCGAAATACTCGATTTAAAAGTTAAGAGAAAAACTTTATACCATTCCTCTTCTGCAAAAGTCTGTCCTATTTCTCGTTCCCTCTCCTTAATATAATAGGGAGGGGACGGGAACATTGATTCCAAAAGTATATTGTATATTCTTGACACCCTATGCTTCCCCCCTGGTTTATTTAAGATAATTTTTCCAATCGGAGTCAATTCCCTCTCTATTGATCCCTGGGAACACAAGTAGTTGTGAAAATGTTTGAGTTGGAAGCAATCAAGCCATCTTCCTTGACTCGCCGTGCCTGGTGGCAGTAGATCTGTTAGAGGGAGTACGCCCAATGCATTCACAGCTTGTAGTATTGAGGAAAGGCTTGAGATCTTCCATCTCAAAAATCCTTTATCCCCCAATCCCTGTGGGAAATCTGGGTTACCGAGTATGGGTGTCAATGGGACCACATAAGATGATACATCGCACTTCTTAATCACTGCATCCCATATGTTTATTATCAATCAAGTTACGACAGACTGGTTCCATCCCAGCACCCGTTTGTCTGTGCTTATCCGTGGTAGTGACGTTAGGGGTATTGAAACCTCAGCTTGTTCTATAGTTACCCAGAGTTTAGGCGCGTAAGGCTGAACCAGTCCATCATTCTGTTCAAAGTCGCTGCTTTATAATATATCTCCATGTGTGGCAGACTCCCTCCCCCTTCTGATCTTCTTTTAACCAAAATATCATACCTCAGACGCGCTCCGGCAGTGCCCCAGGTATATTGTAGCAGCAGAGATCTTAATCTATGAAAATATAATCTGGGGATCTTTACCGGGGTCGTCTGAAATATGTAAAGAAATCTTGGGAGGATGTCCATCTTAAATAATGTCATCCTCCCGATCCAAGAGTGTTTACTCTTCTTCCACGCCTCCATTCGTGCTTGTGTCATCTCGAGGAGGGGTACATAGTTAAGTTCATATAATTTTCTTACATCTGCAGCTATTTTTATTCCTAGGTAGTTTATCGCTTCCAGGGCCCAGGCGAATGGAAAACTAGACCTCAGACATTGAGATTTACTAGCATTGGTTCGGTAGTTGCTAACACGCCCAAAATGTTCTATCTCCCCCAGGACCAGCGGAAATGCTATCCTGGGACTTGTGATGTATAGTAGCAAATCGTCCGCGAAAATACTCGATTTGTGTGTTCTCTCCTTAATGGTCACTCCCCTTATATCTACATTCTGTCATATTGCTATAGCTAGATGTTTCATAGCTATAATGTAAAGTAAAGGGGAAAGTGGACACCCCTGCCGGGTCCCATTAGTTATTTTTACTGGATCTGATAATATACCATTCACGCGTACTCGGGCCCTTGGGGCTGAATATAATGCCATCATTTTTTGTAATAGTTAGTGTGGTATCCCTATTTGTTCAAGCGATGCCTTCATAAAGTCCCAGTCAAGCCTATTAAAGGCCTTCTCGGCATCCACTGATAGTAAGCACAGGGGGCGGCCAACCGTTCGAACGTATTGGATTAGGGATATTGTTCGTGTGGTATTGTCCCTGGCCTCCCACAAACCCCGCTTGCTCAGGGTCTGTTAGTGTCAGGATCCAGAGCACCCCCAGGTGGCGCTGGAGCCAGGTCCTGTAGTTCCTGTGCTCGCCTGCAGGTGTCTCCAGCAGCCAGGAACTGTCAGGAACCTGCAGCTCCAGTACTCACCTGCGGGTGTGCCCCAGCTGTGACTGATCATCCCATCACCTGGTGCTTCCTGGGAGGGTATTTAAGCCCTCCCTGCAGTCAGGAAGCTGGCTCAGTATTGCATCGCCTGCACCTGACTGACTCCCCTGGCCTGTGCCCTGCTACCTGAACCCTGCTTCCTATCTACCCTCCTGTCACCGACCCGGCTTGTTACCCGACCACTCTCCTTGTATCCTGTTCCTGTACCGCGCTGCCCTCCTGTTAACGACCCGGCTTATACCTGACCACTCTTCTTGTATCCTGAGGCCTGCCGTATATCTGCAGGCCTGTTACCACTCCTTGTTGCTATTCCCCCCTGGCTGTAGGTGTTTGTTTGTCCCAACGGTGAGTTTGTTACTTCACTGCTAAACCTGTGGGGGTTGAGGGGGTTTGTAGTTTTGTTGATGTGTACCAAATAAACTGTGTGTATAGAACCCTATCCTGTGTGGGCATATTAATTTGGTCATCCTGCGTGGGTACCTACATGTGGTGTGAGGACGCCTGTGCATGGTACCCTGACAGAATACTGAGCCCCACCGACAAAATTGACCACACAGAGACCTGCAGGCTTTTGGGTTTTTTTTGTTTTGTTTTTCACTTGCTACTGTCGAGATGGATCTCGAAGGGATATATTATTATGCGCTCCTGGCATCCGAGGAGCTGCAGCACTGCCGTCAGTTGTTTCAAGGCTTCCCCAGAGCAGACCTGTTAGAATACATCCGCAGGGACCACGGTTTTATGGATCTGACTGGTTGTCCTTTTGAGGAGATCCAACCCCTAATCAAGATCTGTAGTGAACTAGCTCTGAAGGGTGATGATTTTTCCCCTTCGTTTACCCTGTCGCAAGTTATGTCGCTGGTGCAGTTCCTAGAGGATGATCCCGCCGGGTTTTCTGCACACTACTCCGAATGCCCACCTTGTTGAAATATATTGAGGCGGTTGAGACCCTTATTGACCGGGGGGTCGTTGTAGTGACCCTTGCCGAACCCTTGCTCCAGAGGTGGTCTGACATACGGTCTAGGCAGTCTAGCCCCTTTACCAAAGCCCGATCGGGGTTAACCATGTGGCCCATGACAACCACAGAGACTTTTGTTATTCCTGAGGAACAAATCCGCTCCCAGTTTTCCGTAGCAACAGTACCTGTCTGCCAATCAGTTACACCTGTTCCCAAGGGAGCCCAGCAAGACCCCTCATGTCTCTTAGCCGAGTATCGGTCAGAAGCTGAAAAGCTCGAAGAATGGACAGATTGTTCGGATGATGAGGATTGGAGCGACTGCTCTGAGGATGAGACTGTGGATGACCGTTTTAGATACTCAGGGTTTGTTCCAGTCCAGCCGGTTCCCGTTCCAGTCCAGCCGGTTCCCGTTCCAGTCCAGCCGGTTCCCGCTCCTGTTGGAGACGATCCTGTTGCTGTTCGGGACGATCCTGTTGCTGTTCGGGATGTTCCCGTTGGAGATGATCCCGTTCCTGTTGGAAACTATCCCGTTCCAGCCGATCCAGTTCCTGTTCCAGCTGCCTATGATCCGGTTCCAGGCGGTCCAGACGATCCTGTACCTGTTCGAGACGATCCTGTTCCAGTCGATGCCGATCCAGCTCCTGTTCCAGTCGCTGCTGTTCCGTCCGATCCAGCTCCTGTTCCAGTCGCTGCTGTTCCGTCCGATCCAGCTCCTGGTCCAGTCGCTGCTGTTCCGTCCGATCCAGCTCCTGGTCCAGTCGATGCTGTTCCGTCCGATCCAGCTCTTGTTCCAGTCGAGCCGATGCCAGTTCCCGGCCAACCTGCCCTGGTGCAAGATGCTTCATCCCTGGGGCCTCCCTTATCCACGTCCCTCCATGCTATCCCGAGGAGTTCCCTTCATCTTTTGGACAGACTTGCCCATTCAAGCCAGTGGGGTCCTCGCCCATTTCTTAAGACTCTTTTCCCTCTGGCCTACACTATAGTTTTGGAGCATACCGCATGTATTGAAACCCCATGTCAACTACAGCGGTGCTTGCCTGCTGCCCAGCTCCTGGTCTCTGACGATCCTGTGCCCGCTGCCCAGCTCCTGGTCTCTGACGATCCTGTGCCCGTTGCCCAGCTCCTGGTCTCTGACGATCCCGTACCCGCTTCCCAGCTCCTGGTCTCAGACGATCCTGTGCCCGCTGTCCAGCTCCTGGTCTCTGACGATCCTGTGCCCGATGCCCAGCTCCTGGTCTCTGACGATACTGCGCTATCCGGTGCCTGCTGCCCAGCTCTTTGCCTCCACTGATCCGGTGCCTGCTGCCCAGCTCTTCGCCTCCGCTGATCCGGTGCCTGCTGCCCAGCTCTTCGCCTCCACTGATCCAGTGCCTACTGCCCAGCTCTTTGCTTCTGGTCCTAGTGCCGAGGGGATGCCCCTTGCAGCCGAGGGACCTGGGGATCGGGACATCTACCGCAAGTAGGGTGATCATGTGCGCAAGCCCGGGCCTGGTAGTGGTGATATCCTGGGGAGTGGGGAGTTCCATTTGAGCACCCCTTGCTTCCAAAGGGTCTTGCAGCGTTCCCTAAAGTATGTGGTGACCTGGGTCGGGTGGCCACAGCTTTGGGGGTATCCGGGTGGCTGGCTGAACGCGCTGTCGGTCCTAGTGACCCCCCATGTTTCATTGCGGTGGTCTGCCCGCTGAAACCCAGGCTCCTCAGTGCTGGGGGGTGTGCCCTACGGAACCCTGGTACCCATGGCCTTTCGGTTGGGTCTTCTGCTGGCCTGTGGAGACTTCTGCCGGATCCGGGTGGTGGACTGCTCGGCCTGATGCCTGACCCAGGCGGGGGGGGATGCTCAGCCGGTCCCTGAACTTTGGCCCTGGGGCATATGGTGGACTTGGCGGCCTTGCAGGCTTTCCGTGCCCTTGGACTTCGAGGATGCGTATGGACTTTGTGGGAGCGTCCGGAGTCCACTCCTTGAGAGGGGGGTACTGTCAGGATCCAGAGCACCCCCAGGTGGCGCTGGAGCCAGGTCCTGTAGTTCCTGTGCTCGCCTGCAGGTGTCTCCAGCAGCCAGGAACTGTCAGGAACCTGCAGCTCCAGTACTCACCTGTGGGTGTGCCCCAGCTGTGACTGATCATCCCATCACCTGGTGCTTCCTGGGAGGGTATTTAAGCCCTCCCTGCAGTCAGGAACCTGGCTCAGTATTGCATCGCCTGCACGACTGACTCCCCTGGCCTGTGCCTTGCAACCTGAACCCTGCATCCTATCTGCCCTCCTGTCACCGACCCGGCTTGTAACCCGACCACTCTCCTTGAATCATGTTCCTGTACCGCACTGCCCTCCTGTTAACGACCCGGCTTATACCTGACCACTCTTCTTGTATCCTGAGGCCTGCCGTATATCTGCAGGCCTGTTACCCCTCCTTGTTGCTATTCCCCCTGGCTGTAGGTGTGTGTTTGTCCCAACGGTGAGTTTGTTACTTCACTGCTAAACCTTTGGGGGTTGAGGGGGTTTGTAGTTTTGTTGATGTTGTACCAAATAAACTGTGTGCATAGAACCCTATCCTGTGTGGGCATATTAATTTGGGCATCCTGCGTGGGTACCTACATGTGGTGTGAGGACGCCTGTGCATGGTACCCTGACAATTACTGACTCAATATAGGGTTGGAGTCGTAGTGCCAGGATTTTTGCATATATCTTGAGGTCTACATTTATCAGGGAAATTGGCCTATAGCTTGCACACTACAAATATGAACAAAAAAGCGCCAGATAGGACTGCTCAGCCAGGATATAACAGTATAATCAAAACAAAATCTGTTAAAAAATGGAAGCAGGTTGTGGAAAGTCTGCAGGATGCTGCCCCAAACCAGCCAGGGAGACTGTAAATTCTGGGGAAAAAAACACAAACAAGGGGCGCCTTTCCTGGTGCAGACAAATTTTATTAAGAACAAAATCAAAAGTAAATGTGAAACATGCTCACAATGGTCGGCATGATTACAGTATAAAAAGTAAGTGCATGGACCCAAGAGGAAGCCTGTGATTACTGCACAACCGTGTCTGAGGTTGTGCAGAGCATGAAGGGGGCGTGACCCCGGAAACGCGTTATCATACAGTCTTCTTTGCTGACACACAGACACGGTTGTGCAGTAATCACAGGCTTCCTCTTGGGTCCATGCACTTACTTTTTATACTGTAATCATGCCGACCATTGTGAGCATGTTTCACATTTACTTTTGATTTTGTTCTTAATAAATGTGTCTGCACCAGGAAAGGCACCCCTTGTTTGTGTTTTTTCTATAGCTTGCACACTGTGTAGGGTCTTTCTTATCTTTATGTATCAGAGTTATGTAAGCATCCTGGCTCTGTTGAGGGAATCCACACTCTTCATTAATTGCATTAAAAGTAGTGTGCATGATAGGGGTCAATTCCCCTGACCATGACCTATAGAATATTCCTGTCAACCCATCTGGGCCTGGACTCTTCCCCATCGGCATTGCGTGGATCGCTCCCTTTATCTCTTCTAATGTAAAGGGATTATATAATGATTCTATAATGTCCCTTCCTAGCCTGGGTAGTGCTGTCTTAGCAACATATTGAGTCTTCCGTTCTTTGTCTGATCCCCTTTCGGTTATAGGTTTCCCCCTTCCTATATTGTATAAGTCATTATAGTAATTAAAGAACGCTTCTACAATCTTCACTAAGGTATGAACCATAGTCTGCTTTGAGCCACATATTTTAGGAATATACGTTCTCCCTTGTTTACTTCTAATGGATCGTACTAGAGATCTGCCATTCTTGTTACCGAATTCGTACATGGTGCGTTGAGAACAATCTTTATATCGTTGATAGACTAGGTCAAGTTTTTGATGTAACTCTATACTTTTTTGTTGTAGTTCTTGAAAGACCTCTGTATCCCCATTACTTTTATGTTTGCATTCCAAATTATATATTTCCTCTAGTAAGGTTTTAATGGCCTAGTTTCTCTTCCTTTTTTTTTTTTTTTTTACTCGAGTCCCATGTGAGATCAAGATCCCCCGGATGATTCATTTCAAGGCTTCCCATTTTACTGGGGGCATTGTGGTATCATGTTCATGATCGGTTACAAAATTTGCGATCGCCTGGACGATCGCCTGTCTTGTAACCGAATCCTGCAATAATGTCTCATTTAACCACCATGTTGCTTGAGATTTCATTGTATCTGGTATTGTTATTCTGCAAAAGATGGTTAAATGATCAGACCAGATTTGTACTCCTATATATGCTTTTGGTCGCCAACTCAATAAGCTATGTGAGACCAAAAAGTAATCTATTCGGCTGAAAGACGAGTGGGTCAAGGAGTGACATGTGTAGTCCCTCACTTTAGGGTTAAGCACGCGCCAAATATCTACCAGCTGTAATTCATGAAGAAGATGTTTTAGTCTATTAAGTTGGGAGGAGGAAATATCTCCTGTTCCCTTGGATGTATCCACAACAGGGTCCATCGCTATATTAAAATTCCCTCCCAATATTACTAGACCTTCCATGAAATTACTAAGGACATTCAATATCCCAAAAAAATGCCCCCACTTGACCATGGTTTGGTAATTACATATTAGCTAATGTGTATTGTTTACCATATATTTTACACTTTACTAAGAGGTATCTTCCCTCTCCATCAGTTAGTTCCTGTAAGTCTGTCACTGGAATTGAGTTATGAAAGTCTATTGCTACACCCATCGACTTGCTCAGAGAGTAATTACTCATATGCCACTTAGAGTAATGTCTCGTAGGCATTGTGGGGGCACATGAATCCTTAAAAGTGTGTTTCCTGGAGGTATAGTATTCCCACTCTCTGTTTGTGCATATCAAATAGGATTTGAGATAGTTTTTGGGGTACATTCATGCCTCTAACATTAAGAGAGCCTAATCGCAGATTAGTCATTGTATGTATAATGGGTATTTATTTCTAATACTTTTTTCCCCTGCTCCTTCTCAGTGTACTTACTTCTTCTACCCCTATTCTGGAAAAAGAAAAAAAAAAAGAACCCACAATTTTACACTTCACTCCTATCTCTCCCATATCTCACTTTCTTACTACCTAAAATTTTTTGGCTCCCACCTACTTGAGCCTTTACCGATATTATCGGTGTCCTATTTGGGCGGGTGGCCAGAGACAGTGAACCGAACCCACACCATCACCTAATTATTCCAGGTAGAGATACACTCGTTACTTGTATATTCCTTCCTAGTCTCTCACTCCAGACCCTATCTTTCTCCTTGAACGAGAATGGAGGATTCTGTTCAGAGATAATTCCCTTCTTACCCCCCTCTAAATCTAACTAATATCTATCCCACATATAAGCTCCCCCCCTCCCCATCCCAACCTCCCTTTATAACTAGTTAATACATAATGTATTGTGAATTAAATCCTACAATTGGTGATAACTATATAATTAGTTTTGATGATGTGATAACTATATGAATACAAAAACAAAAAACCCCAGTGTCTAGATAAAAGATATCTGTATGATGTGATTGCCTCACTCCAGACTCATCACAAACCCCAATCACGTGACATTTAAACCTCCTCATTATTAGTGACCTTCTGATCATTTATTTTATATCTTCTATCTGTCCACAATTTACTTCATGATCCTTGTGGCGAGCTTATATATGGAAACCTGCATGGGTGATGAGTGATCTATCTGAGAATACCCCTTCCCTTCATACCTCATCCACCACCATGATCTCCCGTATGTGCCACAGTTACTCGTATTATAAACCCCAAGCATTTCTGTCTCCCTTTCCGGTTGGTCAAGTGTCTAATCTAAACTAAACCGTCCAACTCAACCAATGCCGCAGTGCTACATTACAGTTAACAATACAGCTACAATTAACCTTTGAACATATATCATCCATTTCTTTTATAGTACATGATATCTTTATATGACATATTTAATTACTAGTTCCCCCTCTTCTTTATCGTTACCGGACCTGTAGTTACCCAGGGGTCTGTAACGTATCTCGGGCTGCGTTCTGGCGTGGAGTGCAGCCGGCATCGGCGCAGTGACGTATATCTGCCGCGCCGCTGCGCTCCACGGTGGAACGCGGAAGTGCTGTAAACGGCGTGAGGCTCCTCCCCGCCGCCCTTCCGCGATTCCCTTTAAAAACCGGTTCGGGGGTATGACAAGGTGTCGCTTAATCTGGATCTTACACCTGCTACCCCTGAACGTCGGTAACCCCACCAGTAGACCTCCAGCCTGAACCCTCCAGAAGCCTCCACAGGAGACCCCCTCCAGGAACGCACCATACCTGCAGCCCAGCATAGTTCCCAGCCTCAAAGCTGTCCCCAGCTAAAGCACCCTCTGCCTGGAGTTCCCACCTCAGCACGGACGTCCCTCTCCACTGGATCCCATTGCTCGGGACCCGCACCTGGAACCGCAAGTACCCTGCTATTAAGAACCGTATATAACTCATATGCATGCATAGATGTGCTAGTATCATTCATCTACTACTTACCTGAAGTATAAACTACCTAGCAAATTGCTATTACTTCGTACTGGACTGTAGCTTAACCCTCATACTGGGCTCTGCCATGCGTACGTTGTCCAAACCATTGGGGTCATTGCCTCTGGGGGCTTATTCTGGCTTAAACGCTGCTTGTATGTATACCTGCTAGCGCTTCATCGTAAGGTATGAAGTAATTCCTTCCCCTCTATCCTCTAAATATTCAAGCTCTACCCAACACACGCTAATAGGAAGACAACGGGCTCATGATGTCAGCAACTCCAACTCTCCGCACTAGATTGAGAGTGACGCCAGGAGTTCCCGACTGATTGCCCTCATTAACTCCATCAGAGCTTCAGGATCCGCCACTGGGGTTCAACCCCCCCCCCCCCCCACAAGTCAGGTGCTGACAGGGTCCCATTGGGGTACTCTTTTACATGAGGGGGTAGGGGGATCTGGCCAATTCTCTATTTGCATAAATGGTAATCCCATTTGTGTCAAGAAAGGTCCAAGGTCTTCTGGTGTGTTTAAATTCACATATCTGTCATTTTTCTTGACACTTAAAAAAGATGGGTACCCCCACCAATATTGAATTCCGGCCTCTCTTAGTTTCATTGTTATGGGGCGCAGTGCTCTGCGTTTAGCCAATGTCCTACGAGAGAGGTCTGGGTATAGAGATATGTGGGCCCCATTAAAGTCTATATCTCCCCGCTCTCTTGATTTTTGCATTATCAATTGTCTCTGCTGGAGCGACTTTAGTCTGCATATTACATCCTTTGTACGACTCTGAATTATGGGGCCATCTACTCTATACACTTTGTCCATTTCAATTTGTTCCATTATTGGTTTATTCAGGTATATGTTCAGAATACTCTGTACTGTATCCATTAAATTACTCTGCTCGACAGTATCAGGTATACCTCGCACAGGCCCATCTTTAATACTGATTGGACCCTGGGCAAACATTTTCTTGGGCCCTAAAAGGCAATAAAACTCACAGTAAAGTGCAGTGTGTATGAGTATATCACAAAAACTGAGGCTAGGTTCAGATATGGGCGATCCCGGGGCTGCACGATTGTACACAGCGATTGCCGTGCGGCCCTATTGATTTCAATAGGGTTACAGCCACACGACAATCGCTACAAAAAAGGTAAACATGACACACAGCTTTTTTAGCCCTGATCGTATTTAACTGCACGGCCAGTATTGCGGTGGGAAACCTCACGATCCACCTGGCGTGACTGGGGTGCCATGAGAAAATAATGGCACCGCCAGTGCAATCAGCAGTGGTGGGCAATTCTGTATCAGATGCTGACGTTGGCAAATTCAGCTAGGTCAGCGTTCTCGACAGAACACGGTATCTGTGCTTAGCATCGGGTATTTTCACAAGTAAGAGTCCATGTGAAAATGCCCAGTACTGGCGCATCCCTACTTAAAAATATAATGTATTGCTGAGACTTGTAGTCTCATGCTATTCTGCATTGCTGTATAATCATTACACAGCTTTGCAGAATACCACCAGCTATGCAGGACTACAAGTCCCAACAATTTATTATAATGAAAACCCCCTAGCTTCTCAGGCAAGTTCTGCGGGACCCCCTGTAATCCACCCCCCCCAACCCCCGCACCCACCTTCCTGAAACAGACTCCTACCTTTCCCAGATGTCGTCTCCCCACCATTCTCCTGGGTGCAGTACAGGATAGCCTCGGCTCTCTGCTCTGCTGGGCACGTGCTGGCGGCTCCCCTGGGGCTCCGGGAGCTAGTCTGCTCGTTTATGAGCATTGCCCCCTCCTTCTCACTCCCCTCCCGGCAGAACACCAGCTTTGAGCGTGGGGGGATCAGTGACACCCCCTCCCTCCTGGCTGCGGTCTCTCAGGCAGAGTGACTGACAATGAATGGCCTGTCTATCTCCCAACCGACACTGCCGTGGATCTTTTTTTCTCTGCTGTTGTGGGCAAAAGGGACATCTGTTGTGGGCCCCTGTAATTTATAGGGACCCGGCAGATGCCCCTTTTGCCCCGCGGTAAAGACGGCCCTGACCTCACAGGCGAATGTTTTTACCCCCTTTGACAATCTTCCAGACCATCTACATGTGCCCATACATTTATAAGTTGGTTGTGTAAATTCTTTATGCTTTCTTGCATTTCATTTTGTCCATCTATCATGGGCTGCATTAACTTCTCAATAACATCAATTCTGTTATGGAAGCTCAATAAATCTGTTCTCAATTCCTCCATACCTGATCTGTGGAGCTCTTCTATACGTCTGAATCCCCCGTCCATATCATCTTTTGTTGAGTGAGTTTTTAAGTAGCGGTCCAATCTGTTTTTTTTTGTTTTTGTTTTTATTTGATTTTCACAGAGGTACAACATACATCACCTGAGATCCAACACTCAGGGGCACATCTTACATAACAGTTACAAACAATACCCTCCCGTCCCCTACCCCCAACCCACCCTACAACCAGAGATGTGTGATCCGCATAACATTCAAGTAATTCAACCTATAGCACTCCTGTGTCGACTGAACCAGAGAGAGACCATTTAAAGGCTCAGGAACCCTTTGCAGGTGTCATGGCTTAATTAGCTGATTAGGGTGGGACACTTTGAGCCTAGAATATTGCACCTTTTCACAATATTCTAATTTTCTGAGATTGTGGATTTGGGGTTTTCATGAGCTGTAAGCCATAATCATCACAATTATGACAAATCATGGCTTGAACTATCTTGCTTTGCATGTAATGAGTCTATCTCATATATTAGTTTCACCTTTTAAGTTGCATTAGTGAAATAAATGAACTTTTGCACGATATTCTAATTATTCGAGTTTCAACTGTATGTGGGAGCACCACCATCAGGTTCATTCATTTTCTCCAGGGTCTATAAATAATCAAGCATTACTCATTCCTACAGCGTTCAAACCTCTCCACCTCAGTTATACACAAACAACATTCTCATTTCGTACAGGTCACTCATCAGCCACAGTGGAAAAGGCATCCAGCCATTTCCCCTAAACTTTGTAGAATTTTTCTGGGAAGGCTCTATGAATATATGCTGCCTTATACATTGGAATAGCAGACTCCACCAAACCTCTCCAATTCTCCAAGGTAGGCGGCTCGGCTTCTTCCAATTCAAGACTATCAGTTTTCGTAGTGTAAAACAGTAGAATTCCCAACAGTGTGCTGGTAGCATGTGTAGTCGTATTACGCTTCGTAATCCCAATAAGGAGAGCCCCATCTCCGGCTGAATTTCCAGCATAGGGAACCGCTTTATGAATTCTGTGACCTCCACCCAATAGTTTTTAATAGCAGGGCAGTCTCAAAACACATGACTAAACCCAGCCGGAGAGAAGGTACATCTCCAGCAAGTCGCCGGGCACGCGCTATAAATCTGGGCCAGCCTTGGAGGCGTATAATATACTCTGTGCAACATCTTGTATTGCATCAATCTATCTCTAGTAGAAATTAAATGAGTGAAAGGATAGTCCCAGGCCTCTCTCCATTCCTCCTCATCTAGATCCTGTACCTCACTTCGCCATTGTGCCTCACACCTCCTCAGGGGGCTGTGTGTATCCGGAAACAGCATGCTATATACAGTTGACAAGGGTTTAAGCAGCCCTTGAGTCCTCAGTAAGCACTCCAATGAGGAGGCACCGAAACTCCTCGGGGTAGGCGAAAACTGGTCCCGAAAGGCATGGCACAGCTGCATATATCTATAAAAGAAGGAGCTTGGCAGTTTAAATTTAATACTCACGTCTTTAAAACACAATGTTCCCATCACTCAATATATCTTCCAGAGTTTTGATGCCCTTCCTGGCCCAAACATGACAGTCCGGTATGGTGCTGAAATGAGCAAGTCTCGGATTTCTCCACAAGGAGGTGTATGGCGACATAGCCAGCTCCCCCCCACCCAGTGAATCCCAACACCTGCCCCCATGCCTTTAATGTGGCCCGCAGGGAGAGCGTGAGGTCATACGGGGCCCCACATCCCTTATAGACCAGGGATGCTAAGGCCTCATAGGAGCCCAAATTCGCCGCCTCCAGCACCACCACAGAGTCACTATCCTCTCTCGTCAGCCACCTGTTTACAAACACCATTTGCCCTGCTAGATAATATTTCCTCATATCAGGCAGCGCTAGGCCCCCCCCCTCTTCCAAGGCGCTTGCAGAATGGACATTCTGAGTCTCGCTACCTGTGAGCCCCACACAAAGTCCCGGAACAAGCCAGTCACCCCGCTGAAGAAACTCGCAGGCACCCAAACTGGAGAGTTACGGAGAAAGTACAACAGTACCGGTAGAATCTTCATTTTCAGCAGATTAACCTTACCTATCATTGAGATTGGCAAATGCTTCCATCCTATTAACCATCGCTTAATCTGTGTGATCACTGGAGCTAGATTCAGCGAGGAATAGTCGCCAACTCTAGCTGTGATCTTAACTCCCAGATACGTAATCTTTGAGACCCATTGCAGGGGGATCGATCCATCAGCCGAGCCCATAGTTCCCTCACCCAGTGGCAGGACATGGGATTTGGTCCAGTTAACTCTCAGTCCAGAAAATACAGATAATTCATCCAGGATTCGCAGCGCCTCTCTAAGAGAGGGGCCCGCGTCCTCCAGAAACAAGATCAGATCATCCGCGTACAAGGCAAGTCTCTCCTCAATAGACCCCATTTTGAACCCCTTCAAGGCCGTGGATTTGCAACACAGCCAGGGGTTCCATCATTAATGCAAACAACCCCGGCGACAAGGGGCACCCCTATCGGGTATCCCTCCGCACCGGGAAACTGTCAGATAGAGCAGGGCCTATCTTCAGGGAGGCTCTAGGTTCATTATACAAAACAGTGATCCATCTGCAAAAATTAGGACCAAACCCCATGTACCGCAGGACAACTCCCATGTAGCCCCAGTCCACTGAATCAAAGGCCTTCTCAATATCCAAGGAGACCAATGCTCTAGACCAGGGGTCCTCAAACTTTTTAAACAGGGGGCCGGTTCACTGTCCCTCAGACTGTTGGGGGGCTGGACTATAGTTTGAAAACATTTTTAACGAATTCCAATGCCCACTGCACATATCTTATTTATAGTGCAAAATATAATACAGTATTGAAAATGAAGAACAATTGTAATTAACATAAACTTAATAGTATTTCAATGGGAAGTATGGGCCTGCTTTTGACTAATGAGGTGGTCAATGTCCGGTTCCATATTTGTCACTGCTAGTCGTAACAAGTGATGCAAGTGTTCATCAGTTAGTCTGGATCTGGTTGGAGATTTCAGGAGTTTAATTCTGGAAAAAGTCTGTTCACAGACATAGGCGCTGCCAAAGATGGTTGTCATTTTGAGTGCATGGTTCCTGAGATTAAGATAGGTCTCAGAGGGGAGGGATGCATAGAAATTAGTAAGGCCGCTTGACTTGAATACGTCTTTCAGAGAATCGCAATTCTGTAGTTCGGCCAATTCCATTTGGTAAATTGGATCTACAGTTTCAATGTCAACAGAAAATGGGTTCCTGAAAAGCTGTATGGCCTGTTCATGGAGTTGAAGCTCTTTAAATCTAATTTGAAACTCCCTTTGCAACATTTGCAGTGAATCCACACAAGTTTTGTTTGGGAATGCAACTGCTGGTTTTTCCGCCAACAGGCTTTGCGTTGTTGGGAGATGGCAGAAGTTTTCTTCCTTCACTTGTTTAATGAGGAGGTCTAATTTGACTTCAAATGCTTTCACATGTGAATGCATTTCACAGATGAGCTTCCCCTTTCCTTGAAGTTGCACATTTAAACTATTGATTAGCTCTGTTACATCTGTCAGAAAGGCAAGGTGCCATAGTCACAGCAGGATGAGCCCCCCACCAGGTCACAGCAGGATGAGCCCACCACCAGGGCACAGCAGGATAAGCCCCCCACCAAGTCATAGCATAATGAGGCCTGGACCAGAACTTTGAGAGAGAGAACCTGTGCCAGCCTAGACGGATCCCAGCTGAGTGAGCACATGTACAGTACAGTGGTGGACATAAAGCAACTAAAGACCCTTATAAAATATTTTTTTCTTAGGCTCCCTCCCTGACCTCTCACCTCCAATGCACTTCCAAACCACCTGAACAGGCAAACTTGTGAAGAAGAATGTTTATTACCTTTCTGGTCAATATCTAGTGGAGATTCACAGGCTTTGCAAAACTCCCGCCTGCAGTCTCCTCCGCGGCTCCACACTGCTAACTATGCCGGCCGCTGCGCAGGTTATCAGAGCTCTTTGACAGCGGGGGGAGGAGGGAGGGGATGGCTGTAAGTCAGACATAGTCCTGTGGATAGGAGCTGGGGATGTGGTCACTGGTGCAGATGCTGTATATTGCGGCCAGGTCACTTACCCAATCCTCCTCGTTTCTGCTCTGCATGATGGACGGGCTGGGTAAATGACTTTAGCGGGCTGTATCCGGCCCGCGGGCCGTAGTTTGAGGATCCCTGCTCTAGACCCTACATTCGCATGGGAAAGCTGGAGGTTTGTGAAGACCCTGCGTAGGTTGTGTGGCATTGCGTGGCAATACCACTGTGTTATGTGGCCTCAAAGTGACCCAGGTTTCTCAGCCAGAGGGGCTGAGTGGCTCCAGGAATAAATTACTTGTACCAGGAAAGGACTGCCTTTTCAGTCCTTTCCTTGTTTTCTCGATCCTAGTTGGGATCCTGGAGCCAGGAGATTTCTTAGAGCTCTGGGTGGGACGAAATCTCCATTCCATGGGATTATGCACCTGTGTACATCCCTCATGAAGAGGGTGCTGGGATTTGTTCAGGGACCCACCTGGGAGACAGGAGATTGCCACCTGGGAGTCAGTGTGGAGGCCAGTGCAGCAGGGAGCTGCAGGATAGCACAGTATTGAGGTGGTCTGGAGGAACCAGACCGTGGCCCTGCGGATTGAGGCCGGAGCAGCAGTGCTGCAATAGAGAACTATTGAAAAACTGGGACACCGTGAGTGTGTGATACGACTTGGTGAGCCACTATATGTATATTCTGCTGAAGACCAGCTTTCTTTATGTTGGATGTCGTGATTACCTGCTGTTAAAAGAAAAATAAAGACTTTTTGTTGATGGAGAAACGCTGTGCGAGTGCTCTGTGAGCTCCCCAACTTCACAGTTGGTATCAGTAGATTTCCCTGGTATAAATCCCAACTGGTCAATATCTACAAGGGATGTGATAACCCACACTAAGCGTTGCGCAAGAATCTTGGTCAGGAATTTTTAAATCCATGTTTAGAAGAGCTATCGGGCGGTAGGAGGAGCAAAGCAGAGGATCCTTCCCTGGTTTAGGTATAAGAACAACATTTGCCTCATACAAGGAATCCAGCAATCTCCCTCATGTTAGGCAAACATTATACAATTCCTGCAACCGAGGAGCCATCTGCGGTAAATAGTATTTATACCATTCTGCCGGAAAGCCATCCGGCCCCGGCGCCTTACTAGCAGGAAAGGATCCAACTGCCCTCTCGACCTCCCGTATCCGCCTCCAGGGATTCTCTATCCTGCCGCTCAAGACAGGGAAGACCCAGCCCCCCCAACAGGGAGTGAAGAGCCTCCGCATCATAGAGCGCAACAGGAGCATACAGCCCACTATAGTATCGTGTAAATTCCTCCATAATTGCCACCGGGTCTGTCACCCACTCCCCCACTGATGACAGTATACACGGGATATTCGCTAATGGGTGAGGATCCGCCACCAACAGGGCCAACCATTTGCCATTCTTGTCCCCTTGCTCAAATCTCGCCTCTGCCGCCTCATGTAGAGAACAGCCAGTCAGAGCCTTAAGATGTAACTGTAAAGCTCTTCGCGCTGCCCTAAGAGCTTCAAGGGACTCTTCACAAGGAGAGGCTGCATATAGACTAGCACATTCTTCCTCCATCTGCTGCAGCTCCTCCCGTTCCTTAGCAAAGTCTCTCCTAGACACCTTAATATTAGAGATGTACTCTCCTCTGATATATGCTTTAAATGCATCCCAGACAATATCTGCAGCCGTGGACCCTGTATTGTGGACCCAATATTCATCAACCAGGGGCGACAGTCTACTCACCACACTCTCCTCCCCAAGCCAACCTGGGGACAACCTCCATCCCCTGCGCTGGTATGGTGCGGGAAAGGTAAGCGTGAGTGACAGAGGCGAATGGTCAGACACCCCTCCAGGCAGGTAGACAGCTTTCGATACTAACCCCAGAAATAGATCATTAGCAAAGGCCATATCAATTCTGGAGGAGGAGTTATGCGTATAAGACACACAAGAATACCCCCGAACACCAAGGTTTTTCCAGCGCCAAACCTCCAGCAGGGAAGCAGCCTCCACCCACCCCACCAGCCCCACTGCCCTATTTGGGTTTGAGGAATCCAGTGCCTGGTCTAGGATAGTATTAAAATCACCCACCACTGCAATAGGAATAGGCAAAAATGGCGCCACCTTAGCCAGAATATCATAAAGCTGACAATGAAAAGTAGGGGGCAGATAAACGCTAACCACAGCAACCCTGCGTGCATGTATTTCCAGAACTACAATAACATAGCGGCCCCCCGGATCCAGAACTACCTCCTCAATCATGCATGGTAAAGATTTACTTATAAGAATGGAAACTCCCCGGGTATAAACCGAGTAAGTAGCATGAAAGGCTCTCTGGATCCAGGGTCGCCGTAGCGCCAGCACCCTCTGTACCTCCAAATGTGTCTCCTGCAATAGAATAATGAGGCCTGTACAGTTTTAAATACTGAAAGACCAAGGAACGTTTGAACTTATGATTTAGACCCCCTCACATTCCACGAGATCACAGTGATCACATTAGGACCCAGAAACTCCAGTGCCCAGAGATCCCTGGTAAATTCAGACCAGCTTAAGCTGCCTGGAAGGAAACACATATATATGCAGGAATCACACAGCTCAACATAACAAGTATAAAAAGCCCTCCCCCCTCCCCACCCCTCCCCACCCTGCTTTCTTTGGCAAACACAGGACCCCAACATAACTCCGAGAACCTTAATCTCAAACTAATTTCATGGTGCAAATCAGGAGAATTCCAGGCCGCAGCCAGCACATCGTCTCTGTCCCTATAATTCAGTAATCTCGTCAGGAAGGGTCTTGGCGCAGCCCCCGGAGGAGGGCGACCAGCAGGTACCCGATGCGCCCTTTCAACCACAAATGTGGCGCGGACCTCCGCCACTCCCAATACCTTCTTAAATAGGGATTCCGCAAACTGTACTGGGTGTGCACCCTCTGCACCCTCTGGCAGGCCAATAATGCGGATATTATTTCTGCGCATCCTGTTTTCAGCATCCTCCTCTCTCGCAGACAATGTGTGCACCATACGTTGCAGTTCAGTAATAGAGGTGGTATGCTCCATCACCGTGTCCTCTAGGCCTGATACTCTATGCTCAGCCTCAGATAAGCGTCCCCTAAATTTGTCCAGGTCACTACGGATGAGGGTACACTCGATCACAAGGTGATCTATTTTGGTAGTGAGTGCCACCCTACTAGCCTCTATATCTGTCAGGATAGCAGCAGTCTGTATTTCTGGCTGGTGCCCAGACTCCCGTGGGGGTGATGGGGCCAGCCCCTCCTGAGCCACCAGCAGTTCCCCATCCATAACCGCTGACATCTCACTCACCACCTGTAGACGTGCAGAGGGAGATTCAGACAAGATGGCCGGCGAGGGACACGCGTTCCGTCTGCGGCGTTTGTTCCCGGGCGTGGAGGATTTCTTGCCCAATTGAGGGCATACTCCAGCGGAGTCTTAGCACCGTACTCCCAGCAGGTCAAGCAGAAGAAAAGTCCTCTAACAGGATGGATTTGTCGGATGGATCGTGGTAAGGGCAGCGGAGCTCACTCACACGTGTCCTGTCCCCTTCACTTCCCGGCCACGCCCCCCTGCAGTCCAATCTGTTTATCAGAGCCTTATCTATGCTCTCTTTTTCGGGTTCCAGCCTGTCTCTTCCAGCCGTCGTACCCCCGGGCTCTTCCTCTCTAGATCCCCGTGGAGACACTGGAGAGTCTGTGGCACTCGTTACGCCGCTGCTCGGCTCCGACCTCTCTCACGAGCTTGGTTCTACAGCGTCTCCCCTAGCGTGAAGGATGGTGACGTGTTTCCACTCGACCCCGTGTCAGCATCCGGTGACCTACGGGGGAGCGTACCAATCACTCTCTGGAAGAACGCTCCGATGTCTGTTGCTAGGTCCGTGGGTTCAGCTGAATGGGGTGCCTTCTTCCTTTTTCCGCTCTTCCGGCTTCCCATCTTCTGGCCGGAACGGAGATCGTGGAGGTCGGTATGGTAAATATGCAGTATTCCGTTTTTCGTTCAGTTAGTTTCTATCTCTATTTGAGTCTCTTCTCTCATTTCATGTTTGGTGAGGTGTGGGAGCTTCAGGTGCACGCTACCTTACTCCGCCATTGTCTCTTGGCCATTCCCCCTGTCTTCTATTCCACATTTATTTACAATCTTACTCACATAAGTCATCCACCTAGAACAAGCAGCGCAGGAGAAATCCTCAGTGTCTCTGCCCCCCTGTGACCTTGGAGCTTGAGACTAATAATTTTTACATTCAGCGCAGCACGATTGTTTTTGATCTCTGCCCAACTGTAAGCTTCCAGTTCTCCTCGCCGTCAGGCAGACCGGTGGACGGTCCCCTGGGTGATGGAGGAAGCATTCCGTTTGGGCTAAGGCACGAGAGAGGAGGGGGAAGGGGGGAGGCTGTGCAGCATACAGAGGAGACAAAAGAGGAAGATCAGGAAAAGAAGGTAATGTCCCGTGCTGACAGTGAACCGCTCAGGGTCTGATGAGGAAGCTGCATCCATTCAGTGTGAACGGCTGTGGCTTCCTTATTAGACCCTGAAACATGAACGGTCCTAACATCTGCCACATTTCAGGAGCTTTCCGGAGTGCCCTGATGAGACATCTGAGCAGATAAGCGCACAGACATTGATACGCTCACTGTCCCCACTGCTCACCCTCTACCTAGGGGCCGCCCCCCTGAGAAATGCCGCCCAAGGCAAACGTCTAGTTTACTTCGTGATAGATACGTCCCTGCTGATATCATGTCTGCATTGGAACTTCAGCCATATCATATTTGCAAGATTAAACGAGCACAACGTCTGGGGCTTGAGAGACAGAGCTCAAACAGTAGACCTAGACCAGTTATTGCAACATATTTCCACTATGCTGAGAAAGAGACAATCCTGTAGGCATTCCGGAAAATCGGGGAACTCAGAGTGAATGGAGAAAGGGTGTTGATATTTCAGGATTTTTCTGCTGCTGTCTCACAGAACAGGAAACCTTTGTACTGATTTGTAAAATGTTGTCAGAGAGAGGGATAAGATTGTCACTGTTGTACAGGGCTAGATTGCATTTTTTTTGGCAGGGGGAGATTAAGTTATTTGATGACCTTGCATCAGCGAAGGTCCAACCTGTAGAATGTGCACTGCTTTGGGGGTGCCTTAAATTACTAATAAACTGAATCTTTTAGGGTTCTAGTCCTTCCAGTACACTTCCCTTTTCTGTGTTCAATATTAAAAGTAATCACATTGTGATTAATGTTGGGTTTATTTATAAATAGGGATATACATACATTCTAATTACAATTAAGGGAAATGGAGAGGGGATTTGGGGGTCAGTTGGGATAGGAATTGAGGTTAGGATTGTTGTGATTGAGTGGTATCAAATCTTGGTGAAATATTAATAATAGATTTCAGTTGAGTAAGCCTTGGATGTGTTTGAGAACTTACTCAATCTCAGACAATAATCATGGGTGATATCAATCTTGAAACAATCGGTCGAATTAGCTGTCTTGGAGTTTTTATGTTTCTTGGTTAATTTTTCATATGGGGCAAAGATATCCTTAATCCGGGTCTTTCTTGTTTAATTTCTTTTATTTACTGACCTTGAAGTCTTAAAGGTCTTTCAGCATTGTCAATTGTGATTCCATGGTTACTCAAATCTTAGACTTCATTTACAATGTTTATCTCTTTGAATTTAGTTGGTTAGTACAATAGCTGGTTCCTCAAGGGAATTGTTTGTGTCTTGCTTAATTTGTACACAATAGGCTATTTTGGTTGATTAACTCATCTGTCCAGCACAGACTTCTGGACCCTTGTACAGAAAAGTTTGATTTAGTTTCTGTACAAGTCATAGTTCATCAGTTTTTGTAATTTTATATAGAAATACCCTGACAGGATCCTTCAGCTATGCCCAGAACACTCCTCTCCAGCAGGCCTCAGCGAATTACATTCTTGATTGTAGAGTCCAGAAAGACTTGTCTTGTCCAAGAGGTTACCAAGGTTACCATTGTTCCTGCTTGTGACCTAGATTTATGCAGATGATCACACAGGAAGAAGGTTCCGTCACATGTACCTGCCACCATCCCAGCATGTACGCTGCCTTGCTGACACAGCTGTGGGCAGTAAATACCAGCAGTGGGTCGGGCTTTCCCCAGGAGATGACAGTCTGGCAGATCTTCATTCATCAGTGTCCTGCCTCAAGAACCTTTTGATGGTCCTCATTTGCGTATCACACAGCCATATGCTGATTCAGTTCAGGATATCAAGGAACACCTTCATATCAAAGCTTTTCCATATACAGTATATTAATTTTATATTAATTTTATCCAACACAACCCCATCTATAGGGTCCAATGGACCTTGGCTCTGGCTTGATATTGGGAGGGTGGGGTTGTTTTTTTTCTTCTTTTGTTTTTTATTTGGAGATTATCAATGCAAACTTTGTATACTTGTGTAAGCAGAGAAGTAGTTGGTGGATACATCCAAAATTTAAAAGAAGGCCAAGGGTAGTTCGTACACAAATAGGACAGGATATATTTTTGTATAGCCTTTTTAAAAATGTTACTAGTTTAAAGGTTTTAGGTAGATATGATTTTAAGCAGCAACTGACCTCTGATAGGAGATATGCATCTTTTGGGGTTATATATGTGTTTTAGACCGTCTTAATATCTTTTCCACCTGT
>NW_017308498.1:49846-77357 GCF_000935625.1 Nanorana parkeri | reverse complement strand
CCCCAGTGCGTTTAAACGAGATCTAAAGTTGGTATCTTGGAATTTGGCTGGAGTAAATAATCCACAGAAAAGGAAAAAATTAATTTTACACCTTCAGGAAATGTTTCCTAATATAGTATTCTTGCAGGAGATGCATTTGAAAGAGTCATATAATTCGGGCCTTAAAGCCAGGGACGGCCTCAAGCCTTTAGGTGCCCTGTGCGAGAAAGCTTTACAGTGCCCCTCAGTGACCACACCCAATTCTCAATACCCACACAATTTAAAGCCTCCCATTTGGTTAAGCCCCAAAGACACATTAAAAAGTATGATCAAAATAAAACTTTTATTCAAAGATATTAAACTTGTAAGCACAATATAAGTATTCTTATTAAATAAAACAACAGTAGCCAAACAAGTGGTAAACAATAAATGTCAAATTAAAATAGAGTCTATAAAAATAAGGTATCAGGATGTCATGCAGACCCTTTTTTCAAGTAAGTGCATCTAGAAAAGTAAAAACAAAAAACAGAACACAAAACCTAGACAACATGTTGAATAGTGCATACTGTTTACTAAAACAAAGTGCATGGTGCACACTGTGGCACGTGTATAATATGTAGCCTTGTGCATTCGGATTCAGATGAATCTGCAAATCCACGAAATTCAGTTGATTCAGCGGTTCATCATAATCCGTACGAACAAATTATTGTATGCCCGAATAAACGAAAAACGTATTCGGGCACATAATAATTTGTTTAAGAACGCGCGGCGGCCATATTGGTCAATGGCGCATTCTGCGCATGCGTGTCGCCATCTCGGAGGCAGGGTGTATGACAACACATGCCAGTATAGGCGCCGCCATCTTGGTGTATACCTAGATATACACCAAGATGGTGGCACCCGACTCCAAAACTAACAATTATCATTCCTTTTCAAATATCATACTTGGTAGTATAATATAAATAATACCCCTCATATTATTGACTATCTCAAGAAGAATAAAACCACAACATTAACTTGTTCCATTCCAAAATGATATCTATGTCAAGTAATTGAGGGACTTTAGGTAATATCAATTTAGAGTGGTGCAGTTTACGGTGGAGCAGCTTCACTTCCTGCTTATTTTTTACATTTGGTCAGTTTCATTAAGTGTTTTATGACTATATTATTACTGCGCATTGTTTGTGATGATTCCAACGGAGGTATAATGATCAGTTTAGAGCAGGGTTTTTTGGTTTGTTTTTTTTGTAGGTTATTGGCGCTTGCTTCTAGAAGTTCATATGTGGACTAGACAGCTCAGTTAGCGACGTCGACTTTGATGGTTGCTTATGCCTCCCCCTAGGGTTGCCACCTGTCTGGAATTGGTATCTTGTGTCCGGTTTTCAGGCCAGCTAAGCCCAGGACACAAGATGTCACAATTTCAGGCGAATAGGGGCAACCCCAGCCTCCTGCCGCTAAGGCCGCACTGTGCTGGAAGCTGTGTCATGTGCCTTCTGTGGAGCTCCCCATAGTAAGTACTACTCCCCCTCTGTGGCGTATAGGACAATCATTTTTTTTAACCACCTTCCTTGCATGGTCGTTTGTGAACGGCCGGACAGGAGTCTGCTAGGAGCGGGAGAGCGTCCCTCCCCCCCCTCTCGTGTGCGGCACTCAGCGCGCACATGAGAGTGAAAACTGTGAGCATGTAAACAGCCAGCGATGGCTGTTTACATACAAGCGATCAGGCGTCTCTAGAGACGCCCGATCGCTTGCAGGAGCTGCGGGTGTGCAGCACCCCCGTACCTATGTCCCGCTGTCTCCTCGTCGCCGCTGCCGGTCCATGATCCGCTGTGGCCGGTGCGGCTGGGACCGGCACGGCGACGCTCTAACAGCAGATCAAAGGGAGTTCGTTACTCGATCTCCCTTTGATCTCTCTTCCTGTCCCCGAATGCAGGAAGTGATGTATATTACATCACTTCCTGCATTCAGTGTCACTCTCCGGTGTAGAAGCTGATGTTTCTGCTTCATCAGCTTCTCTGGGGGGTCCCTACCTATAAGACACTGTCTTATATTTTTTTTGCCCCCAAAAACAACACTAGGTCTTATTTTCAGGGGATGTCTTATTTTTTTTTTAATGTGCAACAAAATGTACAACAATCTAAAGTTATTCATGTACAACAATCCAAAGTTATCTGGTATTACTACGCCTGTCACAGTAACTGGCGCTCTAGCGGAATATCGGCTAATGAGGCTCTGCTCTCTCCGCAGCCTTGCTTTCTACAGCGCCGGGTTCCTTTGCCACCAGGGACAGTGGTACCAGCGGTTCAGCGGTGGGGACATCAGACAGTGGGCAGCGTGGTAAAGTACGGTACCATTTACCGGTACACATTACAGTACAGTACCATTACATTAAGCAGTGCCTTCAGGGGGACAGCAGCTGGTGATGTATGGTACTGGAGTGCTCCCTGTCACTGTGCTTTGCCGGAGGGAGTCCCCTGTCATCCCCTTAATACAGTATGTCCCTGCAGGCTGATACCATCTCTCCTGCAAGTTTCCCCTCACATGCTACCACCAAACTAGGTCTTATTTTCGGGGTAGGTCTTATTTAACAGGAATCTTGAAAAATAGTGCTAGGTCTTACTTTTGGGGTAGGTCTTATTTTCGGGGAAACAGGGTAGGTGACATCAGAGGTCTTGGAGACCCCTGATGTCTCCATAAAGAGGACCTGTTTGGTGAACTGGCTATTACATAGGGGATTTCTTAGTCCCCTATGTTATAGCAATAAAGTTAAGTCTAAAAAAAAGTTTTAAAAAAAATTACAGCATTAAAAAAAAGAAAGAAGCTAACAAAAATATTCACAAATAATAATTTTAAAAAACCACAAAAAAATTTTTTAAGATCCCCCCACCCCCCCCCCTTTTTTTTTCCCCCCCCCCCACATACACACGCAAACATGCGTCGGGTGCGCCTATGTACGAAAACGACGATTGCGCCCATTATGCACATGTTACAGATCACTGCGAACGTCGGAGTGAGAGCAATAATTCTAGGGCCATCAATCACTGATAACACTAAACTGATGAGCGGTAAAAACGTTTAAAGCGTCGCCTATGGCCAATTTTGGTTGCGGTCGTTTTCTGCGATTTCGCAGGCACGTGCAATTATAAAGGTTCAGGGTAGTAAAAAATAAAAACCCCAGTGGTGATTAAATACCACCAAAAGAAAGCTCTATCTGTCCCCAAAAAATGGTATGAAATTAGTATCAGTACAGCGTTGCATGACGGAATAAACGTCAGTCAAAGTACCGCAGCGCTGAATACTGAAAAATGGCCTGGCCAGGAAGGGGGTGAAACATCATGGTCTTCAAGTGGTTAACTGTCAGAGAGCACTTCTTCCTGATCCTGGCAGAGGTGTAGGGTGTGTGTTCCTTTGTTGAACATAGAGTGCCTTGATCATTGTAAAACGTCACAGCACTACCTCCTGGTCTCAGTGGAGCTGTGGGGGGAAGTAAGTGCGCGCGCACGTGTGTGTGTGTGTGTGTGTAGATGCTGCTCTGGAATCTACAGTGTTAAATAGCTTTATGTGTTTATGTACAGCTATTTAGTATATATATTATACATACTGTATAGCTATTTAGTTGTGTGTGTTAGGGAAGGAGCAAAGTCCCCTTTGTTTGTTGGATTGGAACCCAATAGCAGGGAATAATACCAGAAGGAGAGTCCAGGCTGAGGTACAAGATAGGATGATCCAAAATGCGTTGTCAGAGTACAGTCCGGGTCGAGGCAGGCAGCGAGTATCATAAACGGGAGGCAAGCCAGGGGTCAATAACCAGGAGATCCAAATAGCAGGGAAGGAAGGCAGGAAACATTAAATGAGGCATCTTAGCTGCTTTGGGAATGGCAGAATAGCTCAGCAACAAGTCTTGGCTCTGGCTGTAATTTAAACCCAGCGTGGCCGGCGACTCCCCCGTTGTATGGGCAACAAGGAAGCCACAGATCCCTGGGAACTAATGAGACGGCTAGGAGAGGAGTGCTCGCAAGGCCCTCCATGGCAATGATCAGCACCCGAAGCAACTAAGAAGCCACGGCAGCGCCACATGCGCACATCACGCATGCGCTTATGTGCGCACCCGCAACCTGCTGGGCACCAAATCACCACAAGAAGGACCCTTCAATCTACGGCGTACCCGCTGGACCCCAGGTAAGAGGGCACCCCTGGTTCCACAGTGTGTATGGTATGGTGGAAAACTTGCAAACAGTTTATGTGGAGGCTGACAGGCGGTAGGCCTGCTCAGCCTGTTAGTTAGGGGCTATATCTTTTGTTTGTGAAGTTAGTGCTGGGATATGGCTAGGTTTTATTTTGTTGCTTTCTTGTGAGCCACTGTACAGCACCTGTGAATGCTCTTGTAAATATCACTAATAAACACTGCACTGTTTGCCACTACTCCCCTGGATTTGGTATCTGTGCCTAAGAGACTGCTCATTTCCAGGGGGCTTATGTGCCAGCTACCGATTGCCTGCTCACATAGGGTGGAGAATTGTGGGCAGTTTTAGCAAGGAACTGCTATTTAAAGGGCCGGTACCTGGCGTGGCTAAATATGGATGAAATCCTCAAACAGTTGGTGGTATCTAATGCTGTGTAACAGCAAGCCAATGCTATTGCACAAGAGCAAACAAAGGCGCTGTGCCAACAGATGGGTGCTGTACAGGAGCAAAAGCAGAGGCTGTTTGAACAGCTAGCCGTGGATGTAGAAGCGGATCAGAAAACCCTGACTGAGGTTGTACCGACGCTGGCACAGTCCTCACCTGCTAAAACTGGGTGTGTCCCCTCAGCTATCCATGTGGGTTGTTTCTGGGACTGCAGATTATGGCCCAGAGGCGTTTTTACTGTCGTTTGAAATGACCGCCGAGAGGGAAGGTTCATCTGAAGCCCAGTGGGCTGGACGGTTTGCCCCCTTACTTCGGGAGAATCGCAAAATGCCTACTATGATCTGGAGTCGGCAGATGCCAGAGACTACGAGAAGGTCAAGCAGGAAATCCTGGCACGTCACTTTTTTTTTTACACTTTTCACTATTTATTTTATTTATTTACCGTATTTCGCGCTCTATAAGGCGCTCCAGACGATAGGACGCAGGGCTTCTGTGACAGAAGCTGCAGTTAGTGACCGCTGAGACAGGTGGCGCTGTCTCAGTAATCACACAGAGCAGACAAAGAACGACGTTCTTCGTCTGCTCAAGGGGCACTATGGTGAGCTCCTATGGGGGACCGTGGGCACGGTCCCCCAGAGGAGCGGGGATCCCCGAAAACCACGGCGGGGGGCGGACACGATCACTGCAGCCGCTCGATTTAATACAAGTGATCTAATTAGATCACTTGTATTAAACGAGCAGCGGCTGCCACTGTGCATTCAGCTCTGCTCGTCAGGGCTGAATGTACAAAAAACTACTCGCCCGGCGCCCGAAACTGCATGTCCCGGGCGTCGGGCGATAGGTATTCGCTCCATAAGACGCAGGCACATTTTCACCCTTCTTTTGGCGGGAAAAAAGTACGTCTTATGGAGCGAAAAATACGGTAATTAATTATACCAAGCACTCATTGTGACTTAATCTCACTATTACTGCTTGATAATTTAATTTTTGGTTATTATTAGGCTGCTTCAAACTTAAGAACAGCCAATAATAACCTTAGTGACCCTGATCCTGCAGCATTTCAGAATCAGATGTCACTAAAAGCTTTCTGATTGTTCCAACAACGATCAGAAACCTGCAACATTATTTCAGCAATAGATACAGGTAACTAAATGTTTCTATTGCTGAAAGTTTAGAAAAAAAAGCTGCTATACATCAGGATTTCCCGATCTACACCAGCTGACAGTGGCGGCTAGAGCTGTAAATGCGTCTTAAAAAGCTAAACTCTTTCATTAATGCCTCAATGCTGATTATACTGATAATGATTCTCCGTGGTTACCACCATTACAGAGCCCCAAATAGCTGATCACGTACAGTGAACGTGAGCAGTCATTTGGGCACTTTGTGTAGGGAACTGCGTAGTGACACCGGCATATCCTTCAAAACCGTGTCCACTACAGGGGCGTCAGTAGTCGGAAAGTTATCAATGGGGTCATGGAGTTCCCTAGTGTCATCAAGAGGGAGAGTTACCTAGGGTGTAGAGGATGTCTGTGCAGCCCTCTTCTGCAGAGGATTCGGTGGGCCGTTGGTTGTAAAGGAGGAGCTACCGGGCACCGCCAGCCGTTCGTCCAGTTGTTGCAGCCTGTCCTGTATGCTGCGAGGCAGGGCCTCGTGGGGTGCCTCGTGTCGCTCTGGCGCCATCTTGCTTGGCCGGAGCTCCGGCCATAGTGAAAAAGTCGGTCAGTTTGCGGGGACCGTGCTTCTTCGTTTTTCTCCCCATAGCAGCGGCCGTCGATTGTGGGTCGATTGCTGGCTGTGGGGATCGGATGATAGTGCTCAGTCACTGGGAATGTCGCTGGGTCAGCTCTTAACTTTCAAAGTATTTTGTTAATTTTCCAAAGTAGAATAAAACAATAAAATAGCACATGATGCACAATCAGTATAGCATACAATTGCATTTCAGATTCTTCCACATTAGCATAGTCAAGTAGTAGGGGGGATCACTAGATGCCATACACACAATATATAATAGTTCTGTAAAACAGATCATATCTATCACCCTATTCTTGCCAATTTATCCCCCATCAGCAAAAACAAAACTCAAAACAGTCTGAGAGGAATATCTGGCATAGGGATCCGCCTATGTCTGCAGCAAATTTGTTATGATCTCCTCCATATCTATATAAATAGAAGACTTTCTGTCCAACATCAATGCACTAAACAGCTCACGTGTGCGAGCATAATGAAAAAGACAAAAAAAAAGACAGACAATAAAAGGAAAAGGAAATAGATGCTAAAGGACGCAGAACAGCTTAAGAGTCCGAAAAGAGTAGCTCCATCCCCGACCAAATAGCCCAACATCTACTTAAACATTAAACATAGTCCCCAGAGAAAAATACCAGAGAAATAGTACAATGGAAATTACCCGGTTTCCAGCACCCCTGTATATAACATCCAGGGGGTCCAGGTCAATTCAAAGCTTTTTTTAGTATCTTGGAGGATGCTGTGAAGTTTCTCATGGACCATAATCCACAACATTTTTTGTTTGACCAAGTGGAATGGAATTGTTGGCGTTTTCCAAGCCCTAGCTATGGTTATTTTGGCTGCCAACAAAAAGAAAGTAATTATTTTATCCAAAGCTTTAGACAGTCCTGGAATCGGGCAATTCAGCAACACATATTGGGGATCTCGTGGGACTCTCACCCCAGTAACCCCAAATATCAGAGCATAAAGCAGGTTCCAAAAAGGTCTCAATTTGGGGCATTCCCACCATATGTGATATATCGTGCCCAAGTGAGCACATCCCCTAAAACAATTAGGCGAAACCTCTGGGTATATTCTCGCTAGTCTGGCGGGAACCAAATACCACCTAGATAAAACCTTATAATTGGCTTCTATTAGTGAAATATTAAGTAAACCAGATGACACACGGGAACAACATTGATGCCAGACATCCAGAGGAATAACCTTTTCCAGGTCTTGTTCCCAAGCTAACATATAGTGTAATTTACTTTCAGATTCTACCAGGAGGGAATAGAGCAGCAAAACTCCCCCCCTCTGTCCCCCGGTTCCAAAACACCAATGTTCGTAGGTTGTTCTAAAGGGAGACGTCACGTTAGGTGTGTTCAAAGAACCTAAAAAGTGTAACCATTGTCTGTAGTGAAAGTATTCCGAAGATGGCATGTGCAAAACCTCCTGACAGTAGGTCAAAGTAAGTGGCTTGCGACCTTTAAAGAATTGTGCTATGCGGCACAGACCTTTGTCTTGCCACCAATGGAACGCTCCAGGAGATCCCCCAGGGGGGAAATTAGGATTGTGGAAGACGGGAGCCAGAGGAGTGTGAGGCGACACCAACCCACCTCCCCTTCGAAATGAGTCCCATACCATCATAGAACAAGACAAAGTCGGGGCCATAATGACCGGCCTCTGCCTCAGGGACATCCACTTCAAGGCATCAATTGGTGTACCCGAGGCAGAGAGAGATTCCATTAGGATCCAATCTGGTGTATATCCCTGGTCATACACAGAGGAAAGCTGAGCCACCCGCGCTGCCCTATAGTATTGCAAGAGATTGGGGACACCCAAACCCCCTGTCCGTTTAGAACGATGCAGTACATTTTTCGAAAGTCTAGGATGTTTTCCATGGCAAACAAATTTAATAATTTTCCCGTCTCACTTCATTAAATAATCTCTCCAAGTGAGGCACCAAGACATCTGAAAACTTATTATAGTATAAGGCAGGCAGTCCATCCGGACCCGGAGCCGATGACAATTTTGCCTGCTTGATAGCTTGTTTAATTTCCAGTGCCGAGATGGGTGCTTCCATAATCATGGAATGATCCAATGACAGGGATGGAAGGTGAACCTCACTGAGAAATGATCTCAACGAATCAGATGAAACTGGAGTGTTATCCTGATTAAAGTTTAGTGAAAAACGAGTGAAATTCCTGAAGAACAGTTGCTGGATGTAATGAGTATGCACCAGAGGTACATCGAATTTTAGGGAACGTGTAAACTCTAGGTTTAGGGGATAGTTTAGTGGCTAAGAGGGTACCAATTTTGTCTTTATGGACATAATATTTGTTATCTGACCATCGAAGACTTTTTTCCGCTTTAGTAGTTAGTAACAAGTTCAATTCTAATCTAGTTTTATCCAGGGATTTCAAAAGATCTAATGACGGAGTCTGCTTATGAGCCCGAGATAAACTTTGAAGTTCCGTGTCCAGTTCATGTATGCGTCTGGTTGCCCTCTTCTTTATTCTGGTAGCCAATTCCATTAGTCGGCCTCGAATTGTCGCCTTATGGGCCGCCCATACAATAGTAGGGGACATATCAGGTGTGGCATTGATAACAAAATAGGATTCCAAGTGTGAGTGGACCTCACCCTGTACTGCAGCCTCCCCCAACAGAGATTTGTTCAAACGCCAACAAAAAGGTTTAGCAGCTAGTGATAGTGTGGTGAGTCCCATCAACACCAAAGAGTGGTCTGACCATGCCGTCTCCCTAATGGTGGAGGAGGCAACCAGAGGCACAAGAGAAGCGGAAACAAAGAAGTGATCTATTCTAGCATAACTATGATGTGCTGAGGAAAAATGCGTATAGTCTTTCACCGCAGGGTTCATTTCCCTCCATATGTCTGATAGAGAATGAGAATACAGCAATTTTGCAAGGCGCGTACCAGCTTTCTGGGAACGTCTAGGTCTATATACTCCAGTATAATACCTATCCAAATTACTGTCCAGGGCAAGATTAGAATCTCCTGCACAGATCACTGCGCCTTCAAAATGAGGTAGTAAGGTTTTTAGCATAGAAGTGGAAAACGAAACCTGGGCCGAGTTGGGGGCATAATAGGACAAGAGTGTAACTAAGGTGTCGTTTAAATGTGCTTTCAATAATAAATATCGTCCCTCGGGGTCTCCTATCTCCAGCAACAAGCGAAATGAGACATTTTTAGCAAGGCAAATGGCAACCCCTCTAGTCTTGTCGGAGGCATTGCTCAGGAAAAACTGAGGATAGTATTTGTTGAGAAAGGCAGGTTGATAAGATATCGGGAAATTAGTTTCACTCTCGCTGAGAGTGGTAATATTGAAATGCCATTTTTCTCTTCGCTGGAGAGTTTAGGCCCTGAACATTGTGGGAAGCAAATATCAAATGGTCTATGTGTAGTCATCATAACCCCAGTTTAAGGTCAAAGCACAAAATAAGGCAGCACAGGTATAGCTCACCACTCCCCAAGATGAGCAGGTTTCCAGATGTTGGACCATAGCGGAATATAGGGTGGACCACCCCTGCGGACTCAAAGAAAGAAGGAAGAAAAGACAAAGAGGACCAACAAAACAATACAAAAATATAAAGAACACCAACAGAAAAAAAAAACAAAACAAAAAAAAAATACCTATACAAACAATTATCCCCTTTAGGCTTATCGGGAAAAAATTCCCGACCCTTGTACCTCAGCAACCCCCTTAGGAGGGTACCTGCTGGGGTTCATTTCCTATAGCAGGGATATGTGATGGCCTTTCCAAAGACGAACCCTGGAGAGAAAGCAACTCATTAATATATTTTAAAAAAAGACAAAAAAGGATAAGAAAGCAAAAGATAAGGGAAGAGAGAGTGAGAGGGGAGAAGATCAGGAGAGAGAGAGAAAGAAAGAGAGAGATATGAAAAAACAAAACAAAAACGCACAAACAAAAAAAAGACGCACACAAAAGAAAATAGTAAATTTTTTCCCCTTTTTCCCCCCTTCCCAATAAACCCCAACACTATCCCCCCTTCTCACTAATACTGCATACTTCCCCTTGATGTGTCTTTCTATGTGTTCTTCAGTGCACTACTCAATTTTTAATCCCCAGCCCCATTTCAAGCATCAGTTGTTATTATTAATAGTATTGTTATTATTGTTGTCAATTATCACCATCATTATTAAAATCATGCAAGTATTAGGAGGGACCTTTGTCCATTGATCTTGATACCGTATCTTCGTGAGTGCACCTATTGGTGGATCGGGCCATTGTCCCAACTTTACCATCTCGATATCCAATCTTTTCACAAACGAGTCTAAATCCGCCGGGGTGCGAAACTCGACAATTTTACCATCCTTTTGTACCAACAAACAAAATGGGAAGCCCCATCTATATTTTATATATTTTTTTTTCCCTTAGGATTTTGGTCAAAGGTCTCAGGGCCCTTCGTTTATCTAATGTACGCTTGGAGAGGTCAGGAAGAATTTCTATATTGGCTCCTTCATAGTCCAGTGTCCCGTACTTCTGCGCTTTAAGCATTATTTTCTCCTTCAAACTATAGAAGTGTATCCTACACAGCACATCTCTTGGGTAGATAGCATTCGACTTACGGATACCTGGAATCCTATGCAGCCTGTCTATCTCCATATCTTTGAGTTCCAATTTCCCCAACAGTTTGTTCAACTGTTCATCTTCAGTTTTTCCCCCTCAACAATCTCTGGTATTCCTCTTATGCGGATATTGTTCCGCCTACTGCGGTCTTCCAGGTCATCGATCTGTGAACGTAGTAGCTGCATAGTATCCTGTTGCTGTTGTAGAATCATTTGCATTTCTGGTATTATTGCAAAACACTGACTCACTGAGGACTCAATCCCCTCCATTCGACTATTAAACTCCTGCATAGTTTCGTGCAATTCCTGCATAACCTCCTTATTTTCCTTTCCCGCTTTACTAAACATCCTCTCAATGTCCTTTTTTTGTTGGCAGCTCCGCCAAACGTTCATTTAGCCCCTGCGAGATCTGTATTTCTCCTCCTTCCACCTCAGTCGCTTCAGACAGTTCCCCAGCTCCACTCATTCTCTCTGAGCGATCTGAATCCACAGGGGAGACTGGAAGGGAACCCCCCTGTGAATCTCTATCCGTCGCCCTCTGCTCCCCTGTCGGGGTAACCTCAGTTTCAGCAGACTCAGTATTTTTCACAAAAAAACCTTCTATGTCCCGTCCACCTCTCGCCGGTATTCTGGCGCTGGGGGTTCTAGGACCCTTTTTTGTGTTACGACCCATCTGAATGGTGGGGGGTGTACACTGCTCAGTTATCCACACCACCTAACCCTCAATTTGCTTTCTTCTCATGCTGATTATTGCAAATGTTCAATGGTCCACAGCAATAGGTTGTAAAGGGTTAATGTGGATTACTTATCTCCTGTAGTTTGTCTCCTCTCCCTCTCTTATCCACCACCACCTAGAGTCTTCTGTCTCTCGTATCAGTTTAGTTTCAGTTTCTTTGTTAATTCCTTGTTAGCTGGGGCTATGCAGGGCTGTCAGAGCTGATCCTCCTTCGTCTCTTATCTACTGATTAGCATTCTCCTGGGTTAGACAACGGAGCTCTCAGCGTGCTCTCAAACGTGCACGTCTACCCGCGGCCATCTTGCTGGGTCAGCTCTTAAGACTGCAGAGCCTCTCTACTGTGCGGCCAACTTCCCCGGCGTCAGCCATTTGGGCACTTTGTGGTGGGATGTACAGTGTACGTCTCCCGTCATGAAGGGGTTAAAGACTATGTAGATATTTTAGTACACAAAGTCATCTGTAATCACCACAGGATGTGAAGCAGTAAAATAATTTAATAGTGAATAATAATAATAATGAAATTTATCAAATGATTACAACTCTTCAAACCACAGAGCGGAACGGTAGCACATTCATACATCAAAAGCAAATAAGAAGGCAACAACAACAGGTACGTATTGTACAGGACACCAGGGATGGGTCCTGGAAGGTTGGTATGTGTTACCTCTATTAGGGTTGTGGTCCCTTTTTAAGGGACAATAGTGTGTTAAATGCCAGGCAGGAGGAAGTGGCTCGAAAAACACAGGAAACTCCACAGAACACGTGGAGAAGTTGGAGTAGAACAGGTGTGCAGAGAAAGCTGTGTGAGCTGCTGATCTAGACTAGGCTTTGTTGAGCTCTGTTTGTTCCTTGGGAAGTTCCTAAAAAGCTCTGTACATGCTGTACAGAGTGCTGTACATGCGAGTAAGACTTAATTCAGTGAGAATCTGATTTATGTTATGCTGAAGATAATCTTTTCAATTGAATCTTTTCAATCCAATTTTGTTGGATTGCTGTGGCTGCTAGCCTATACGAAAAATAAAGACTATACATAAACAAATCTCTATAATAAATATGTGCTTAAATGATGCATGCAATCAAAAAAGTGTTCATAATGAATCTTCTTGTAAATAATAGTCCTCTGGAAAGTTCAATCATATATTCCGTGTTCAAATATACACAAATGTGGAATCACACGTATATAGTGCTCAAGATTTGTCCAAAGTGCACCACACTCTTTATCCTTCCAATGTGAAAGTCCTTTGTATAAAGTCCATACGTCAACTCCAATTATCACCTAGTGGGCCGCTCACCTTATAAATAGACCTGAACAGGACTAGAATCGCTTTAATGGGTCTCCAATCGATCTTATTCAAAGGCCATCTCTCCACAATCGTTGCACAGAAAATTACGTCAGCATGTCATCACGACCATATCCAATAAAATATAAAAACAGCCCATAGGGTAAAACCGCTTTATTTAAAAAACTACTCGGATGAGGAAAGTAGACATAAAACTTCAAATAAAATGTATGCTCGACAACTCTCTCTCCGTGTTACCGTGTTCTCTGGGTGGAAAGACAGATCAAACAGGAGCTGTGCTGCCGACCATGCAATCTCCAATCCACGTCTGCGAGACTCCGCCCTATGCGTTACATCACAATTGACTTCATCTGGGGCTTGGAGTCGCAGACACACTCAGAGGATTATAAAGCCGACAGTCTCCACGGCAACCGTGGATGCTTCCTCTCATCAGCTGCAAACACAGGATGAAACATCTGCTCCACCCCTCAGTGCAGACCCAGCTTAATGCTGATCAATGTATAGTCTACCAGGTGATGTCGTGGGACTGCCGTTCACAACATCAAATACATGAATCCGCTGCGGATACAATAATATAGTTCTACTACTAACATGTGAATGATGTGCTGTAAATAAAATTCCAGAATCCACACCGAATTGGTATACTAATCAATATGAAAGCAGATATATACCCACACATCTCTAATATGAATCTTATACCCCCAATACATGGGAAGATAGCATAAATGGATATTAAGCACGTGAATACCACATATAAAACCCCAAACCTTATACATCACTGATAAAGCAGTTAAGGTCAAAATCTACATTTAACCCCTTCGGCACTAAGGTGCCTCCTTTATAAATCCATAAGGTTTCTCTCTTGACTAACTCTCTTTTCCAATTCCCTCCCCTCCAGTGTTTAGAGACCTTTTCAATTCCCCAAAATTGTAATGCAGGCAGGCGATCGCACTGTGGGTGGGGGGCATGGCTTCGGTGCCATTGACATCAATACAACGCCACACCCCCTCCTGCCCCGGAAAACAGGGAGCCGGCCGGCTTGCATTCTAGAGGCGCCGGTGTTTTGGTTTCCTATGGTGCTAGTGTGGCCGATGTTGCACACGAGGAGAGGTGTCCTGCCCCTTTCTGTCTGCGGCGTCTTACACATTCAGCTGGCAGCCACAGGAGCACCGCGGGAGCATAGCCATAGCTAGCTCCTTTTGCGCCCGAGGCAAGAAAAAAAACGTGCCACCCCCAACAGGCGTGTGCCATCACCCAGCGCACTGCCTCCAGGATTTTTTTTTACTATTTTTTATTATTTCTTATTTTTTTTATTGTACCACTTGAAGTCCGGGGTGTTAAACCCCCTTCCCATCCAGGCCATTTTTCAGTATTCAGCGTTGCGGTACTTTGACTGACATTTATTCTGTCATGCAACGCTGTACTGAAATGAATTTTATACCCTTTTTGGGGGACAGATAGAGCTTTCTTTTGGTGGTATTTAATCACCACTGGGGTTTTTATTTTTTAATATATTAAGGAAAAATTACAGAAAATAAAAAAAAACTGTTTCCCCTATATTAAATTCTAAAACATTTACCAAACATTATTACCCAATTTTTTGGTAAAATATAAAAGACGGGGTCATGTCGGGTAAAAAGACACCAAACATGTCAAGCCTTAAAATTGCGCACATACGAAAAACCTCAAAAAACTACATTATCCAAAATTGGCCATAGGCGACGCTTTAAAAGCTTTTACAGCTCATCAGTTTAGTGTTATCAGTGATTGATGGCCCTAAAATGATTGCTCTCACTCAGACGTTCGCGGCGATATGTATAGCGCATATTTAGCGCAATTGTCGTTTTTGCACGCTGGTGCACCGGACGCATATTTTTTAAAACTTTTTTTCTTTATATTAATTTTTTTACACTTATTGTTATTGCTATTACATAGGGGGATACAATCCCCATATATATTAGCAAAGGCACACTGACAGGCCCTCTTTATGGAGACATTAGGGGTCTATAGGACCCCTAATGTCACCTGGGGACCCCAAAAGAAGCTGATGAAGCAGAGATCTGCTTCATCAGCTTCTTCTCTCTGGCTATAGCAGCCAGATGACTGACAGGTGAATGTGGAAGTGATGTAATACACATCACTTCTGCATTCACAGCACGGAGGGAATTCAGCAAGGAGCTGATCTCCCTCCCTTCTCCTCCTGACGCCCTCCCGAGCCGGTCCCGGGCCGCAAATGGGCTAGCGGATCCCGGGATTGAAGGTGAGGGGTCAGGAGGGGGGGGCGGTGGCACTCGAAAAATCGGCGGCACTTGAAAAAATCATGCCATACAACCGATCGGAGGCTATAGAGCTGCTGATCAGTTGTATGTGAAACAGCCTTAACGGGCAGACGCCAGAGGTTGAGGGGGGGTGCTTTGGGGAAATATTAGGGGTCTCAAAAGCCCCCTGATATTTCCCTTTTAAAATAGAAAAAGAAATTGAGGAGACAAAGTCCTCAATCTCTTTTTCTGCAGCCTCTGTTCTAAATGAATGGAAAGCACAGAGGCTTCCCATTCATTCAGAAACTATTTACTATCTTCCTGTTTCTGAATGGGGAGGAGCTTCTGTACAGAGTGCTACTCCCCATTGAGAAACTCATGAATTAACAGGAAGTGATGTAAATCACATCCTGTTCATTCATAACTGGGGACACATAGTACTATGTAGTAGATCCATGAACCCATCGCACTCCTGACCGCTTGTCTCCAAAATAAATCAGATGGGTGCTGCGGTGGTTGACGAATGGCAACCATCATATAACAGTAAAAGCAGGGACATCGGCACTCCAGTATAAGCGTTAAGAAAAGTCATATTTACTGAAGAGGTGTCATGTCATTGCTTGAGGAAGGGGATCCTGTGTAACCCCGAAACGGTTGTCGCTTTACTGTTGGCCATATCGACTCACAAAAGCACATATGTAAGTTATGCATTATGCAAATTGATACAAATATATCTGTAGGATTAGTGGAAATGTGGAGATATGTAGGAATTTTGGCCCATAACTACAATTCATAGAAACATCCTATCCTCTTTATCCAATAGGTTGAGAGATTAGGATTACTACGCTACGGGACTGAGGCCACTCCTTAGTAGATGCCTTCTGATGAGACATTCCAGCAGGGCAGGCTGGGCCTTCGTGAAAGTTCCCCAGGCGTTCCTCCTCTTGATGCCCCGGGGTCCCAGGCGGAAAAAGGGAGGGAGTGGGGTGGTTGGCTGTGCTCTAGCAACCTGATCATCTCGCCCCTCCTCATACTCGTTTTATCTCAGGCACTGCTGATGCATGAATGTTAAATACCGGTCCCCTGAAGAAGCTAATTTTGCGAAACACGTTGGGATCATCGGGACAATCATGTAATTTTTATATATAATCGGATCATGTAATTTTGAACAATAATGACTATCTTATATATATATTTTTTAAGATTCTTTATTTGTAAGCACAAGGGTATGATACAGAAGACCGAGATCCATTGGTCCGGAGGCTGCATAAATGTACATAACAGCAACAAAATAAACCAAACTAGCATAGCCGTTACCGGGCTGGTGCAGTCTCAGCCATCTTGCACCTCGGATCTGTCCATCACTCCGAACCACAGCCCTTTAGACTTTTTATATATATATTCAAAACACATATACATATATGATTAACGAATACACATAAGACCAGATATACAGAAGACATAACACAACACAACAGAGGTGACAAAATGCTCGGCTCGAGACTCCAGCCAGCGGTCGCCCGCCCTCTCGCTCCCAACGCCCCGTGTCGCATCCTGGGCTTTGCCATTGCCCGAGGGTCATTCCTGGCAAAGCTGTGCGCATTCTGGAGAATCCCTAAATTGGTACCATCCCGCCCAGGTCGCCACGAACTTGTGTGGGGACCCGCGCATCGAGGAAATCAAATCCTCCATCAATTTGATTTCCTCCATCCGACTCACCCACATCCCCACTGACGGTGGTCGGGTCTGTCTCCACAGGGCTGGGACACAGGCCCGAGCAGCATTGAGCATGTGAATCAGTAGAGAATGCTGATAAGCTTTCCGTGAAATTGGGGCCAGGTGAAGGAGGTATACAGCGGGTGTGAACGGTATTGACAAGCCTGTAATCTTCGTCACCAGGTCCGCAATTTGGGACCAGAAGGCTACAACCCCGGAACATTCCCAGAAGATATGTAATAAAGAACCTTTTTCCTCCCCGCACCTCCAGCATGCCGCTGGGACCGAGGGATACATGGCGTGCAACACCTTAGGAACTCTATACCATCTGGTCAGTAGTTTGTAGCCAGCTTCTTGGTATCTATTAGCCACGGAGGATTTTAGTGCAAAGTGTATCATGTGGTCCACTTGTGCCGGGCTAAATTCAATCCCTATGTCCAAGGCCCATTGCCTGACAAAATAGGGAGGAGGAAGGTCCGGGGGGCTACGAAGACTGTCTATTAGGAAGGATAACATGTGTCTCACTGGTTCTGCCTGCTCGCACATTGTTTCAAAGTCTGTTCGACGTCTCAGCGGGGGAGTCCCCGCCTTCGAGGTGCACAGATAGTGGCGTATGTGCAAGGTGCTCCATGTCCGTAATGGCGGGTCATGGATTCCCTGTATCTGGGACATAGACATCCACTGCCCCGACTCTTGAAACTGGTATAGCCTCGTACGGGCCGAGGCTGTAAGCTCAGTTGCCAGTGGGTTATGCAGACCCGGAGGAAAGTGCGGGTTTCCTGTCAATGGTACGAGGGGTGATGGCTGGGGGGAGATACCTGTCAAAGGTAGCACCCTGCCTACTGCCTGCATTGTGGCTCGGACCAGGGGGTTAGACCAGTGGGTCAGTGGCAACTTGGGATAGATCCAAGGGGCATTCTGTAAGGGTATCTCACATCCCAGCTGTTCTAGGGTCACCCATAGCTTATGACGGAAGTTGCAGCACCAGTCAACCACCACGGATAGGTGTGCAGCTTTGTAGTACATCACCGGGTCGGGATAGCCAAGGCCACCCGCCCCCCTAGATCTGGACAAGAGCTGATGTCTTAGGCGGGCTCGTTTGTTCATCCATAGAAAGGCAAGGAAACGGGAGCGCAGCTGGCGCAGAAACGTGGCCGGGACTACAACGGGTAACGTCTGAAGGATGTACAATAATCGAGGCATGACTGTCATTTTTAAGATGTTGTTGCGTCCTAGCCATGTAAACGTGGGTTGGTCCCAAGAAGCTAAGTCCGTGAGAATCCGCTTTCGGAGCGGAAGAAAGTTTAGAGCGAACGTCTTACGGATGACCGCGGGTATGAAAACTCCTAAGTACTTGATGCATGTATCTGCCCATCTAAAGCGGAATGATTCCTTCAGTGTTTCAACCCGGCTATCAGGGAGGGAGGCGTTTAGCGCTTCCGATTTGCTCCATTTTAGTTTGAAGTCCGTCAATTAACCGTATACTTTCAGGGCCTGTAGTACATTGGGTAGAGTGACCTCAGGGGTTGAGACATATAGCAGCAGATCGTCTGCATACGCCGCAACCTAGTGTTGTCTGCCACCGCAGTCTAGATCCCTAATGTCCGGGGAGGCCTGGATAGTCCTAAGGAGCGGTTCAAGGGTGAGTATGAAAATGAGGGGGGAGAGAGGGCAGCCCTGGCGAGTGCCATTTGATATGTGGAATGGCTCAGATAAGGTTTCGTTGACCCGCACTACAGCCGCTGGATTTGAGTACAGGGCTCCGATCCACTGCCTCATGCCGACCCCCAAACCAACATACTCCAAAACCTCTCTAAGGAATGCCCAATTCACCCTGTCAAAGGCCTTCTCCGCGTCAAGTGACAGCAGGAGAAGGGGCTGTGAAGTGGACCGGGCAATGTGGATCACATTCAGGGTTCTGATGGTGTTGTCCCAAATCCCACCTGGTCCTGTCCAATGAGGTCCTCCAGGAGGGGGAGCATGCGAGAGGCTAGTATACGGGTAAACAGCTTGGTCGACATTTAGCAGCGAAATGGGCCTATAACTAGCATACTGAGACGGGTCCTTCCCTTCTTTCGGAATGAGCGTTATCTGGGCCCGGAGGGAATCGTTAGGTAACGTATTGCCCTTGAGGATGGAGTTGAAAGCCCCCGTGAAACGGCTACCGAGAAGGTCACGTAAAGTCTTGTAATAGGTGAGGGTAAAACCATCGGGACCAGGGGCTTTACCAGGCTTCATGGCCTTCAGGGCCTCCTCAAAACTCCCATTACAGAGATGTGATGTTACATGGCTTGACCAGCAGCTGCCGACAGACGAGGCATCCCAGAGTTGGTCAGGTAAGCTCTGATCGCCTGTATCTGTGCTTCAGGGTCAGTTGGACCCGTGGCGGGGTGTAGGTTGTACAGCTCTGTAAAAAAGGAGTGGAATTGGCGTGCTATGTCTGCTGATCTGGATAGTGTTTGGCCCCCCTGGGTACGAATGCAAGGTATGTAGGTCCTTGAACGCGTGTCCCTTAAGGCTGTGGCAAGGAGCTTCCCGGGTTTATTCCCGAATTCGTAGAAAGTTCGGCGTGTCCTAATCAAGTGGGCCTTTACCCTGTCCAACAGTAGATCATTTAGTTCCGCTCGGGTCTTTGTCAGGGAAGCTAAGGTCTCCCTATCCAAGGCTGCCTTGTGTCGGAGTTCCAGACTCCTCAACTGTTCCTAGAGCTCCTCTACTCTCTTCATACGTTGACTTTTGCGATGTGTGCCCAGCTTGATCAGGGACCCCCTTATTACACACTTATTTGCCTCCCACAGGGTGAGCGGATTCTGAGTTGGGGAGTCATTGTCCCTAAAGTAGTTGGCTAACTCTGTCTTAAGCTCTGCAAGGTCTGCTACATCTTGTAATAAGGAGTCATTTAAACACCAGGTAAATGGAGAGCGGATGTTTTCCCCTATAGTCACCCCCATGTGGACTGGGGAGTGGTCTGAAAGGGAGGAGGTACCAATGGAGACCTTGGTGATCAGGGGCAACGCTGCATGTTGCATTAGAAAAAAAGTCTATGCGAGAATAGGATTGGTGGGGTGCCGAGAAGTGAGTATAGTCCCGGCCTGCGGGTTCACTGATTCGCCAGGGGTCCACAAGCTGAAGATCGAACATCGATCTCTTGACTCTTTTTCTCTGGGCATGTGTGATCTGCGACAACCCCCTGGTTGAGTCCAGGAGGGGGTCCAACACTAGGTTAAAATCTCCTCCCACAATCCAGAGTCCCTCTGCAAATAGTACTAGCTGGGACCAGAAGGACTCTAGGAAGCGTACCTGCCCAGAGTTAGGGGCATAGAGCGTGACGAGGGTCACCCTGTGACCATGCAGGTCTCCCTTCACCATCAAAACTCGTCCCTCCGGGTCTGCATGAAGATCCATGTATTTCCACATAATGGATTTGGCCAGGACAATGCTCACACCCCTAGATTTCGAGTCAGGCGAGAGAGCATGATAGGAGGTAGGGTAACGATGGTTACCCAATTTGGGAATCTGTTCCCCCTTAAAGTGGGTCTCCTGGAGGAACGGGACATGGGTCTTAGACCGCCACAACTCATTCAGCAGGCTCAACCTTTTTTCTCGGGTATGGAGGCCCCGAACATTAAATGTAGTAGCATTGACAAAGGCATCACAAATATTCTTGCTTACCAATCAGGTAGAGCCCTGGCCGTGTATGGGGGAGGTTTCCGATCAAACCGATGCGCTGGTCTGAGCCGCCGGTACGGTACTGGCACGGGATGCAGCCGTTGGAGACTTCACCTGAATCGTCTACGAGCCGGACACACACAGTCACCCAAAGGAAGACACACCTAGACACAAAGACAGACGGACCGACGTACAAGGGGGAAAGAGAAAGAAAGAGAGAGAACACCGGTCACACGGAAGGTGAGATCGCGTCTGACCTCCGTGTGAGAAAAGAAGTGGGGACAGAAAACATACACGATGCAGGCATTCCTGTGGGTATCCTCCGATCCGGAGAGGAAACACCTCAAAACCTGGGGTAAACGGTTAAACACGGCAGCGAACAGAGTGAGTCAGAGGCAGCATATAACATTTCAGTGTACCACGTGGCTCCCACTGCCCAATTGCAACCACTACTATGACCCCCTAAAAGGAGTAAGAGTAACATATCAGCCAAACAGCTGGAATTCGCATTTGAGGGCATACATCTGGTAGGATCTGGACATCTGCCCCATCAAAGTCTACTGCGCCCTGCCTCCACACTCTGCGTAGGATCTCCTCCTTGATGTTGAAGAAATGTACTCGACAGAGGACGTCTCTGGGCCTGTTTGGGTCAGCTCCTCTCGGACCAAGGGTCCTATGCACCCTGTCAAGTTCAATCTCAGCCGTTGGAGGCTTGTCTAGTAGGCCATTAAAAATGGCGGCAACTGCTGCCCTGAGATCTGCCCCTTCAGTGGCCTCCGGGATCCCACGTAACCGCAGATTGTTGCGGAGGTTACGGTTTTCAGAGTCCTCCAACCGGAGCTGAAATTGAGTAATTTGGGCCCTCTGTTGTGCAAGGGAATCTTCCAGGAGGGAGACCCGGGAATCCAATGCATGATCCGCCTCCTCTAATGCCTCTATGCGGATGTCGTGCTGGGTAACCCCTGCTCTAACTTCTGCCAGATCGGAGCACAGTGAGGGCGTCAGCTGTGAGATCATGGCCTGCATGTCCTCTTTCGTCGGCAGCGCCGACAGTATAGCGCGTACAGGCCCGATCCGCTGGCTGTCTGCGGTGCCTCCGGCGAGAACCGGGCCGCCAGCATCGGATCGGGTAAGGATGCTGCGGGGGATCCACCCGGGCCGATGCTGCTGATTCAAGTGGGCCGCGTGGGTGGCTTGATACTCGCGGGCCGTGCAGCAAGGCCCCGAGCTCTAGTGCTTGTTGCGGGTTGGGAGAGGAATGAGTCCAGTCGGGCTTGCACACGGGGGCGGGGGGTGCGCGACTTCTTACTCCCCCTAGACAGTGGGGTCTGTTACGGTCAACTGTGGTAAAAAGCTCCTTCACTCTATGGAGCTCCTCTTACCCACGTCTGCTCGCCACCATGTTCAGGCCACGCCCCCTTGTATTTTATATTTAATACATTTTGATACAACTTTTATATATGCATGGGTACGCATCCTAGACAGGGAGGAGGACTGGTTTAAAAGAGGTGTGAAAGAGGCCATTTAAGTAAAAATGGAGAAGCCATTCTTGAATAGAGGTGGGGAGGTGAGAAATCTATTGTCTGCCACATACAACGCTGTTTTAACACCTCTCTCTGAGCAGGTTAATAACACCTCCCAGACTGAAATTATGCAAATGAAATCAACACCTGCTTGTGACAGATGATGTGGATTGGAGCCACATTCTCCATATTTATGAGAAATTGAGAAAGCTGGTTGGATGACCAGTGAAACATCTTCAAGAAAAAATACAGCAAGCCCAGTTGCCTTGACTTATTTTTTACAGATATACCATGACCTGAATGAATGAGAACCTTCACAGACACAACCCCTGAAAAACATCTCCACACAATAATCCCCTCTCCACCAAACTTTACACTTGGCACAATGCAGTCAGGCAAGTACCGTTCTTCTGGCAACTGCCAAACCCAGACACGTCCATTGGATTGCCAGACAGAGAAGCGTGATTCGTCACTCCAGAGAACACTTCTCCAGTGGCGGCGTGCTCTACACCACTGCATTCGATGCTTTGCATTGCACTTGATGATGTAAGGCTTGGATGCAGCTGCTTCGGCCATGAAAACCAATTCCATGAAGCTCTCCACGCACTGTTGTTGTGCCAATCTGAAGGCCAGACAAAGTTTTTGGAGGTCTGTAGCTATTGACTCTGCAGCTAGTTGGTGACTTCTGTGCACTGTGAGCTTCAGCATGCGCTAACCCCGTTTTGTCATTTTACTTGGCCTCCATAAGACCAGGCTCGCCAACTGTTATGGGAATTTGCTTAGGCTGTGCACACAAATCTTCGCTGCACTGAGTACACTTTTGGGACATCAATGTACACCAAGTGCAATTAATTCAGTCGCGCTTAAAAGCATATTGTATTTAGCTCGTTGGCATAAGGAAGTGAAGTACTTCGGTACTGCCAGACAGATTCAGGCAAGACGCTGATTCAAGCTGGAGACTCAGTATGCCAGTCCTGCCTCGACCACGAGTTCCTCCATTCATTAGGCGCCATCCAATGGAACACTCACAGATATAAAGTAACAAAAGAAAAGGGGAGTACACTAACGTAAATGCGCAGAGAAATGTGCATGACTCACTAGTGCACGCAAATGCGCGCACCTTTTGTTAAACAAAGTAACCACGCGCAGTGGAATTGGCGCCATTAGACGATGATGTGCTGAGTCATGTTCATTGCCTTGAAGGCAGAGCTCAGGCCAGGTTTTTATAGCCAGGGGAGGTAGGACCACCCCCTGGTCACCGAGGCAACCAGGAGGCCTCCCTCCCCGGGGACCAATGGCAGGCGAGGAACATGGAAGGTGTGTACTGGGAACCTACCCCCGCAAGACTCACACCTGATAGCCAGATGACGCAGGAACGCTATGCGCGCGCTCCCGGGGATGCGCGCGCAGCCTGCGTACTGCGCACACGCCGCACGCCTCGCGGATGTGCACCTCGGCCACCAGGTGTTCTACCGAGCTGAAGGGGAACCCGTGCCCTGCGCCATGCCCGTGGTCCCTGAGTAGAGGTAACACCCCCTGCTTCCTGACAGAGCCCCCCCACCAAGGAGCGGCCTCCGGACGCGACCCTGGGAAGGCCTCTCGGGGTGAGCCCGATGGAACGCCCGCATGGAAGTTCCCCGAGGGCTCCCAGTAACGCTCCTCGGGACCGTACCCTTTCCAGTGGACGGGATACTCAAGGACCCCACGCCGGCAGCGGGAGTACAGGATCTCCTGGACTTCGTACTCGTCATCGTTATTCACCTGAATGGGAGGTGGTGGAGCAGGCGCCGGGCCCGGGAATGGATTGGCACGGTGTAGTTTCAACAAGGACACGTGGAATACTGGGTGGATTCCCAGGGAAGCCGGCAACCGGAGCTTGGTGGCAGCATTGTTGACCACATTCACGATCTCGAAGGGACCTAGGTAACGGGGTCCCAGTTTTCGGGAGGGACAGGACAGCTTGAGGTGCTGTGTGGAAAGCCACACCTTGTCCCCATCTTTGTATCTGGGGACTCCGTGCGTCTACGGTCTGCCTGCGTCTTGTGCCGCTGCTGAGCGGCCTGGAGTTGTTGCGTTAAGGTCCGCCTCAGTTCCCGTAGGAGCCGGAGCCGTTGAGCCACTTCAGGCACATGGACACCAAGGGGTAGATCCAGGACAGTCGAGGGATGGTAGCCGTAGTTGGCATAAAATGGTGAGAGCCCGGTGGAGGAATGAAGCTGATTGTTGAAGGTGAATTCCGTGAAGGGGAGATGGCTCACCCAGTCGTCTTGCACATGGGATGTGTAACAGTGAAGGAACTGCTCGAGGGTTTGGTTGGTCCTTTCGGTCTGCCCATTGGACTGGGGGTGATAGGCAGAAGACAGGCTGCGAGTGATATGAAGGCTACGGCAAAACTGGGTCCAAAAGCGGGAGGTGAATTGCGAGCCCCGGTCTGAGACGATGGAATCAGGGAGCCCATGCAACCAAAACACGTGTTGGAGGAACAAGTTCGAGGTTTGTTGGGCCGCCGGGAGACCGGAGGTCGGAATGAAGTGGAACATCTTGGTACATCTGTCCACCACCACCATGACGGTGGTATAGGCTTGTGAAGGAGGTAAGTCCACGATGAAATCCATGGCTATGTTGCGTCATGGAAGGGTTGGCACTGGCAGAGGCTGTAATAACCCAACGGGTTTTGAGGTGGGACGTTTGTAGAGTGCACACACGGAACAAGACTCGATGAAGGAGCATAGGTCGGCTGCCAAAGAGGGCCACCAAAACCGACGTAGGATGCATTCCGTGGTGTTGCGCCTACCTCGGTGGCCCGTTGTGGGGTGGTCATGGTGATGCTGTAGTACAGGTAGTCGCTGGGGGACTGGGACATAGATCCATTGTTGGTGGTAACGAAGTCCCTGCTTTATCGGCAGATGGGCTGCCTCCTCTGGAGCTGGCGTGCTGGCCCGTCGGATCCTCTCGATCAAGGAGTGTTGGGTGGCCAGAAAGTATGCGGCTGGCAGGATCGGTTCCGGAGGTGCAGGATCGACCTCGGAGGAGCACATACGGAACAAGGCATCGGCCTTGCCGTTCTTGGATTCCGGTCGATAGGTTATCTGGAGGCGAAAACGGGAGAAAAAGAGAGCCCACCTGGCTTGTCGAGGACGCAGTCGCTTGGCACTGCGGAGATACTGGAGGTTGTGATGGTCGGTGTACACCACCACAGGGTTTTCGGCTCCCTCCAGTAAATGTCTCCATTCCTCCAGGGCGTCCTTGATGGCGAGCAGCTCCCTCTCACCCACATCATAGTTGCGTTCGGCCCCGGTGAGTTTGCGGGAATAAAAGGCAACGGGATGGAGAAGCTGCTTCTCCCCTTGGACCTGGGAGAGAACGGCCCCGATGGCCCCCTCGGAGGCGTCGGTCTCCAGAAAAAACGGGCGAGAGGCGTCCGGTTGTACCAGTATAGGTGCCTGTGTGAACAGCCTCTTAAGCTGCCGGAATGCCTGTTGGACCGCCGGGGTCCATTCAATCAGGGTGTTGCTCCTGGTCATCGCTGAAAAGTTCAGAATGAATCGGCGGTAAAAATTGGCGAAGCCAATGAACTGCTGCACCATCCGCCGATTGCGGGGGACAGGCCAATTCTGGACGGCCTGGATCTTCCTGGGGTCCATCTCCACTCGGCCTGGGGATAGGATGTAGCCCAGGAACTCGATGGACGAGACTTCGAAGGTGCTTTTTTCAAGCTTGCCATAGAGACTGTGGGTCCGCAGACGCTGGAGCACCGATTTGACATGTGACATGTGGGGATTTGATTTTTTGTGGCAGTGTTCTGTCCAGATATACCACAACAATGGGTATCCAACAGGTCACGGAAGACGTCATTGATGAAGCACTGAAATGTGGCGGGGGGCGTTACAGAGCCCAAAGGGCATGACAAGGTACTCGTAGTGCCCAAAACGTGAGCGGAATGCTGTCTTCCACTCATCCCCCTCCTTGACATGGATGAGATTGTAGGCCCCCCGGAGGTCGATTTTGGTGAAGAAACGGGCATCCTTGACTCTGTCCAGCAAGTCGGGAATGAGGGGGAGCGTGTACCGGTTCTTCTTGGTGATGTCGTTCAGGGCCCGGTAATCCACACAGGGCCGGAGACCCCCATCTTTTTTTCCCACAAAGAAGATGCCGGCCCCGACTGGAGAGGTCGAGGGGCGGATGAACCCCTTAGCTAGGCTCTCTTCTATGTAGTCCTTCAGGGCCCTGGTCTCGGGTTCGGACAGATTGTACAGGCGCCCGTACGGCAGTGGGGCTCCAGGGAGCAGGTCAATGGGGCAATCATAGGGCTTGTGTGGCGGCAAGGCGTCTGCTCCATTTTTTTCAAAAAGGTCGGCATAGTCCCGATATTTGTCCGGTAGCCTGTGTTCAACGGTGCCCAGACCCGTCGGAGGGCTTGGAGCCGGAGACGCGTGAACAGGAGGACCGGAGGGGGGCATGAAGGTGATGGAGCCAGAGGTCCAGTTGATCGTGGGGTTGTGTCTCCTAAGCCAGGGGATGCCTAGAATGACTGGAAACGAGGGGGAAGGCACGATGTCCCACACGATCTGCTCGGAATGGGGAATACTGATGCGGAAGAGCAAGGGATGGGATTCCATAGCGATAGGTCCCGTCTTTAGGGTGCTGCCATCCACCAGATGCAGCTGGGATGGGTTCTTCTTAGGGCGCAACGGGATGCCTAGTTGGGAGGCCAGATCCTTGTCCATAAAACAGCTGCTTGCGCCCGAATCAATGATGGCAGAGAGGTCAATATCGTTCTTGCCCAGCTGCAGGGAAACAGGGATGGTGAGATGAGACAAGTTGTTATAAGGGGAAAAAACAACAACCTGTTGACAGTTTTTTTTTTCCTCTCCAACTTTCTTTTCCTCACCTCTACAAACAGATAGTCTTTCTTAGCAGCCCTACAGATCAGATGCACACTCTGCACATCAGCACTTTTAACAGCTCACTCTCATCCTCTCTAGACACTTTGGCCCCCTTCACAACACGCAGACTTAGACCACGTCCGCTACAACCGTGGCATACTGAAGTTACCAGACATCAAAAAACACAAAGCCGCACTCTTGAGCGACTGTGGCGGACAACTGGGTCTCTGCAAGACTTTACCCTGTACAAAGCTGCCCTCCTAAAATATAACTCCTCCCTCCGTGCTGCCAAACAAACTTATTTTGTCACTCTCATTAACACACTCTCATCCAGACCTCGTCAACTCTTTTCTACCTTCAAGTCTCTACTATGTCCTCCACCACCACCACCCACTAACTCACTCACTGCCCAGGACATTGCCATTCATTTCAAAAACAAAATAGATACCATTCGAGATCAGATCGCCACTGTCCAATCAACTGC
>NW_017308498.1:38581-49745 GCF_000935625.1 Nanorana parkeri | reverse complement strand
TGTTATACTTAGGTAGTATAATGCATACCGTGGGTGCCTCCGGCCTACCTGTAGGGGGTTTGATGGGACAGTCCTTCAGGAAATGGTCCGGTTTTGCGCAGTACAAGCACAGATGCAGAGTTCGTCTCCTGGTTCTCTCCACCGTGGACAGGGGACCCTGAACAGCCCCGATCTGCATCGGCTCCTCCTGGTTACCGTCTGCCGCCGCAGGAACAGATACCGGAACCGGAAGCAGTAAGGACTCCAGCCGGCGCACCGGTGGAGGCAGGGTCTGTTGTCCCTCCTGTCGTCTCTCCCGGAAGCGGCAATCCAGGTGGGTCACTGAGTCCATCAAGCCCCCCAAGGAGCCCGACACCCCGATGCGGGCAAGCTCATCCTTGAGCTGCTCGGACAAGCCGATGCGGAACTGGTCAATCAAGGCCACCTCGTTCAAGCCCGTATCCGGGGCTACCTCACGGAATTCCATGATGTAATCCTCCACCGGACGTCTGCCCTAACGGAGGGTGCGCAAGGTACCCCTAGCGGTTGAAGAACGCAGGGGATCATCATAAAGTCTTTGCATAGCTGCGCAAAGGACTCCCAGGATGCCAGCACTGGGTCATCGGCCTGTAGGAGTTGGTGCGCCCAGGTCTGGGGAGGCCCTGAGAGCAAGGAAATCGCCGTGCGTACCTTGACGAAGTCCGTGGCATATGTACGAGGCTTCAGGGAAAACAACAGCTCGCAGGAAATGATGGAGCGGTACTTCCTTTGATCGCCTGAAAACCGTTCAGGGAGGCTGACTGACGGCTCGCTAGAGACCACTTCCAGGGTGCGTGGCAGCGTAGGGGGAGGCGAGGGTGGTAGCGGGGCGCTCTGTGATGCGTTGCTCCTGTGTGGCAACCCTCTGAAGCAGGTGCTCATGACTGGCCTGCATCTCCTGGAAGGCCTGCGTCATGAGGGTAAGTTACTGGATCAGGGCCGTCACGGGATCCACCGCTTCTGCGGGTTCCATGGTATAAGGCTGAGTTATTATGTCAGACGTCCCAGGGAGCTAGTAGTGAGATGAGGAACCCACTGGCAGTAAGCAGCTGACAGTCCGGAAATGCAGTACAAGTTTAGGGATAATCCAAGAGGGGTAGTCAATGTCCAATCCGGGTCGAGGCAGGCAGCGAAGGTTCTAAGGCGGAAGACAGTCCAAGGGTCAGCAATCAGGAAGGATACAAAGGGGCAACAGGCAATAGAAGGATTAGCAGGGAGGCTAGGTGTTCACCATAAGGTGGAATAACTCGGCAATAAGCCAGAGCTCAGGCCAGGTTTTTATAGCCAGGGGAGGTAGGACCACCCCCTGGTCACCGAGGCAACCAGGAGGCCTCCATCCCCGGGGACCAATGGCAGGCGAGGAAGATGGAAGGTGTGTACTGGGAACCTCCCCTAGCAAGGCTCACACCTGATAGCTAGATGACGCAGGAACGCGATGCGCGCGCGGCCTGCGTACACGCACCAGGTGTTCTACTGAGCTGAAGGGGAACCCGTGGCCTGCGCCGTGCCCGTGGTCCCCGAGTAGAGGTAACAACCCCTGCTTCCTGACACAGGGCGACAGATGACAACCTATAGAACACACACATCCTAATATAAAAATGTCCACACCCCGTTCTGTCATTTTACGCGGCATACCACTCGCGGCTGAGTTGCTGCTGTTCCCAGTTGCTTCCACTTTGTTATAATACCACTAACAGTTGACCGTAGAATATTTAGTAGCAAGGAAATTTCCAGAACACCTGAATCCAATGATTTGGAGGGGTGTCCCAATACTTGGCAATATAGTGCATCTTTTCCACTGAGAAAAGTATGTAGACGTGTCTTGAATGATTCCATACTCTCAGCTGTAACCACTGTCTGTGGAAGAGAGTTCCACAATTTTACAGCTCTCACAGTAAAGAATCCCCTTTGCGGTTTAAGAATAAACCTTTTCTCTTCCAGTTGCAGATGGTGGCCTCTTGTATTCTTGGATGAACTAACAGTAAACAGTTTATTACTAATTATCTCATCACCATTAAACAAGTTGTACATCAACCCCTTCATGACTGAGCTTGTTTTCCGTTTCTGTTCATAAATGACTAACACACTTAAAATTTTTGCTGTGATTCTTCCAAGGCTGTAATATACTTTCTTACTACATGCACTACATATTCTATATTGTTTTTTAGAGGACGGATAGGGCTATATAATATCAAACGTGTACATAGAATCAGATCTCACTAAAGGTTTCTGATCGTGCCCAGACGATCAGAAGTGATACATTTCAGGCAAAGAAATACATTGTAATATCCCTGTGCCTGAAATGCATCATACAGCTTCATAGACATCGGGCCAGTCTATGGAGCTGTCGAAACGAATAGCCGAGAGGTGACTCACTCTGCTACCTCTCTGCTATCTTCAGCTGTCAAATACCGGATCGCTACTTAGCGATCCGGTATGTGTATGTACCGGCTTCATTCTTTCATTAATGAAAAAAAGAAGCTTTTACAAAAGCTTAACTATTTCATTAATGAATGCCTCAATACTGAGGCATTCATTAATGACTGGTAATCGCTGAGAATTACCAGCTTTACAGAGCCTCAAATAACTGGTCACGTACAGTGTACGGGGCCAGTCATTTAAGCACTTTGTGGCGGGACGTACAGTGTAGTCTCCCGTCACGAAGGGGTTAATATCATGTCCCCTCTGTCTCCTCTTTTCAAGAGTAAACAAGTTTAATGCATGCAGTCTTTCATCATAGCTTAAGTCTTCTAACCCCTTTATTAGCTTTGTTGCCCTTCTCTGGACTCTCTCCAGCTCAAAAGACACCCTTTCTGTGGATCGGTGACCAAAACTGAACCACAAACTCAAGATGTGGCTGAACTAGCGTTTTGTATAGGGGCAGAATTATGCATTTGTCTTTACAGTACATTACCTTTTTTATGCATGATAGTACACTGCTTGCCTTCTTTACTGCTGCCTGGCTTTGCATGCTGTTACTAAGGCAACAGTCCCCTAGGAATCACAAATCTTTTTCCACCTCTGATTCCCCCATTGGGATGCTGTCAGGAAGCAGGGGATGTTACCTCTACTCGGGGACCACGGGCACGGCGCAGGGCACGGGTTCCCCTTCAGCTAGGTAGAACACCTGGTGCCCGAGGTGCAGGTGCGCATGCGCGAGTCATGCGGCGTGGGCGCATGCGCAGTACGCAGGCTACGCGAGCATCCCCGGGAGCATAGCGTTCTTGCATCATCTGGCTATCAGGTGTGAGCCTTGCTGGGGGAGGTTCCCAGTACACACCTTTCATCTTCCTCGCCTGCCATTGGTTCCCGGGGAGGGAGGCCTCCTGGTTGCCTCGGTGACCAGGGGGTGGTCCTACCTCCCCTGGCTATAAAAACCTGGCCTGAGCTCTGGCTTATTGCTGAGTTATTCCACCTTATGGTGAACACCTAGCCTCCCTGCTGATCCTCCTATTGCCTGTTGCCCCTGTGTATCCTTCCCGATTACCGACCCTTGGACTGTCTTCCGCCTTTGAACCTTCGCTGCCTGCCTCGACCCGGATTGGACATTGACTACCCCTCTTGGATTATCCCTAAACTTGTACCGCGTTTCTGGACTGTCAGCTGCTTATTGCCAGTGGGTTCCTCATCTCACTACTAGCTCCCTGGGACGTCTGACAGATGCCCATCACCAAGTAGCTCGCTTTCGTATTTTTAATTCCAAAATGCATACACTTCTCAATATTAAACATCATCTGTCATATAGATGCCCACCCCCGTATTTTATCCAGATTTTCCTGTAATATTTCTATGTCTTCTGTTGAGTTTACTACTCTACAAATTTTGGTATTTGTCAACAAAAACTTAAATATTGCTATTAATATCAGCCCCAATATAATTTCTAAACAGGTTGAACAGCAATGGCCCCAAGACAGAACCCTAGGGCATGCCACTCCCAACCGAGGACTATTTGAAAAATGAGCCATTTATTGATCCTCTCTGGACACGTTCACTTAGCCAGTTCTCTATCCAAGTACACACCATTCTCTATCCAAGTACACACTACTGTGGTTATTTCCTCTAATTCCTTGGTTCTCAACTGGTGGGTCGTGACCCAAAAGTGGGTCGCGACACTGTATTAAGTGGGTCACCGCATGCCTTCCACTTTTCTAGGTGAGAGGCCCCTCAGCCTCCCCTAGCACAGCATTGTCAGTTCTTGTGCCAAGCAGCCATTCAAAATATGCTGCCCGGCGCCGAGTGTCAGCTTGGTGGGCTGGGGGTATGGCCGCAAGGAGCTCCATCCATACGTGCATTGCTTACAGCTCCCTCACGTGTCCTGTAGAGGTGCCTGGACTGGAGTGACATCACACTCTGGCTCCTGGCACTTCTATAGGGTACACAAGGGAGCTGTACAAGTAATGCACATATGCTCCATCACAGCACAGCAGCCCACACTGGACCCCAGGCTGAGGATTCACTCCAGTTCTTGTAAGGTAGGGAGACTGGGCGGACCTTAAAAAAAATTTGGAGTGTTTATGTGTGTGTGAGATTGTGTCTGTGGATGTGTATGTATGTCAGTGTTTTTGAGGGCCCGTTCACACTAGAACAGTGCGTTAATCGCATAGTACCGTGCCATTACGCACTGTACCACGCAATCGCACCTACTGTGCATTCTGGTGTGGGAGGTGTGTTGTGTTGCCATTAATTTGAATGGTACCCCAAATGCACCTCCCACCCACAGTTAGTACACTCGCACCAGAACCCGCGGTACCCTAATGCTGTGCGTTCCATTGCGGTCGCAACTTAATAAATAAGGTTAAATGTGGGTCCTGAGGTTACACAGGTTGAGAACAACTGCTCTAATTAATACTGTGGTTATTTCCTTACAGTATAAGGGATTAAAACCACTTACTGTTCACATTTACATACATCACATTTCATAACAAAACTAACCAATGATTATTGATTTCATGATAAACTAAATTGAAAATTCAGAGTCTTGATTGGATTCATGTTCCTAAGACTGTGATAAATCAATAAAACTAAGAGATCAGATTTTACATATATGAGTAATTCCCAAATCATGCCATGGGGTGTCAGAATGTCCCTTACAACTTCCATAGATTCTCATATATACAGCAAAGTTCAATTTGTTTTCTTCAGGTGAGGGGATTCCTGAGCCCATTGTGCTAGCTGTCCATTGTGTAGGACCCAGCTATTTAAATAGATATGTCAACCAGGTAATCTGATGTCAAAGGCTGGATTGACTGGGGAGACCAGTGATGTTTGTCTTTTATTTGTTCCACAATGTCCGCAAACATGATAGAGTATTTACCTGTGTGGTATTCAAGGTAACCCCCATCTCTGAGATGAATCTTTATATGGATATATTTAAGGCCTTAAAGGTTCAATTGTCCCAAGGATAACTCTAAGTTCTCCTTGTAGTAACCAGATATTCTCCTCTCAAGGTGGATGACAAATGTCTAAGGTCAGTCTGGTTAAGTTGGCCTTCTGGACTTAATATACATTTTCAGATCAAATGTTCTGACACTCCTGCTCTCTTCCCCTCTGAAATTAGTTGTACCCCTGATATTCGCAGCCCAGGCATGTGATCTGTCAAACCAGGTTTCTGTTATTCCCACAAAGCCATAATCCTCCTTGAGTAGCAAGTTCTAGTGTTTCAATTTTGTTAGCCAGACTTCTAGCATTTGTGAACACACATTTTAGTTTTTTTTGTTAGCGTTTTTAGCTTTTTATTATTGCTCACTATTGGGCTGCTTTAGACTCTCAGCACTGGACTCACTGGTAATGTAGTTTTGCTCATATCCATTATGATCTCCCTTTTCACTCCTATTTCCTCACTACTATGCTCTGTAACCTCTTTGATTGTTGCTCTCTGTCTGGCATGGTACAGTATATCCTGCTCCCTCCTCCCTACATCCTAGTTTAAAAGCTCCTCCATTCTTCTTACCAGTTTCTTCCCCAGCAGAGAGGCACCTTCCCCATTGAAACAGTAGAAAGGCATCATGGCACACTCACAAACCAGCAAGTAAAACAACTTGTCTCACCACTAAGGTTAATAACAGAGGTTTGGATACACATCTTCTGCAGAAAATGTGAAAGCCGCACTGTTGCGGTAGCCCCATAACAGAGGTTTGGATACACGTCTTCTGCAGAAAATGTGAAAGCCGCACTGCCGCGGTAGCCCCATAAAAGAGGTTTGGATACACGTCTTCTTCATACATCTATTCATACAATCCACAATGTGTCATGCCCAAGCAACATACTGTTGTTGGTCTTTGTGACAGATTACCCTGTCTGTCCTCCTAATAGAGTCCATTACAACCAGAATAAGTCTTACTTTGCTTATGCATTTATCCAGGTTATGGACATTAACATTTTTACCAACCAATAAACAAGCTTTAAAACAAACCTTCATTGACCTCTGTAGCTGCAGGTGCTATTGCATAATTCATCCTCCAATTTACAGCAAAAACACTTTCACTTGCTCACAGTAGATGGTTTTGCTACCTCTCTTAGCAGTGGCTTAGACTAGGGGACCAGGAAGGACTTGTTCACACAATGTCCGTTGAGCTGTGTTTTCTGCACAACATCACACATGTATAGTGTAAACAGGGCACATAGAAAACTATTGTTGTACCCTGCTCATGCCATACATGTGGTGGTGTGCCTAAAAATCTCAGTTCAACAGACATGGTATAAACTAGGGATGCACCGATACCGATACTAGTATCGATATCGGTGCCGATACCGAGTATCTGGGCGAGTACTCGTACCTTGTACCAAGGTAAGAGGGGACAGACTTTCTTGTTAATCGGGAAGCCGGATGGTGAATCTTTACATGCTTCCCGGCTAATCAGGAAGCCAGGTGGTGAGTCATTACACGCCACCTGGCTTCCTGAATGGGACTTCCGGTACTCGGTAATTGGTATCGGCGAGTACCGGGAAAAAATTATTGGTACTCGTACTTGGTACCAAAATACCGGTATCGGTGCATCCCTAGTGTGAAAGGCATCACTGCTTCCATTGTACATTTGAGGATCAATGAATGCCAGGTTGCAACACTCATAGTGACTGCCAAGCCTAATGGGTTCTTGCTCCTCCATCCTTCTTTTTACAACATACTTCTCTCTATGCCCCAATCTTTGACCTACTATAACTTTTAATTTTCAAACACATGCACCAGGAAGATACACCTACAATTAATGTTTGGTGACTGCCACATTAACTGTTTCATACATATACCCCTATGGTTTAAAAAAATAAATAAAATAAAAAACTAAGTGGGTTCAAAGCAAGATGTTTCAGTTTTCTTGTGTGAAGTCACCTAAAAACACAAATCTCAGCTGCCATTATATAAAATCCTTTAATTTTCACAATATTTATAATTAACCAATAGAACATACAAAGCATTTGCTCTGTAAAACTCCCTCCCATTAATTGTAGAGAATTAGTGTTTTTAATCTTCAGAATAATATTTTATGCATAAAGAACTGCACCCATAACACATTGAAAATGTTTTTTCTTTTTATTGCTTAAGATCTATGCATCATCAATTAGTTTCTCCTCTTTATCTGTTCCTTTCTTCTTGTCCAGCTCTTCATCTTCATCTGTAAAAGCATCACCCTGGCCATAAGCAAGAGTTGTGTGGGCCAGATCTACCTCAATGGGAAATATATCTGCCTCTTTCAGGACTTCGTAGCACTGGTCATTATATTTTGACATGGCAGAGACAAACCGCTGAAGCTGCAATACGATGTCTTGAACTTGTGAAAAGAGAGAAGAACACAGTGTAAAAGGCTTTTTCATTCCCATGTAAACAATGATAACAATCATTTTATATACAAGAAACAGTTCATGAAATAACATTTTGTTAAAACCAATTGTTCCAAAGTAAAAGCAAAAAAGAGAAAGTATAAACTTTTAAAAAATTTAACTCTAAAAACTCTACTATACCATGTGGGATTAAAGACATTACTTTTAATGCTTCTAATCTATGTTCAATACAGTAGGTTGCCTCTTTTACTACACTTCCTTCCAGAACAAGTGGATGACAATTGTGACCTTCCCTCTAGGCATATACCTAGAGCCTCATCTTTCTAATAAATAGTCGAGGGACCCAGTGCGGCAACCATATGTAAACTTTGTAATTCTACTGCACAGACCTCAATCTACAAAAACAGATTATCACTTATTTGTTTCCACAAAATTCACACCTCCTAACCTGTTCTGAGTCAATAAAAATCCACACATCTCATGGTGATTGGATTAAGGTAACTATGCTACTTGTGTGGATACAAATGCTGAGGTATCTTCCTGAAATTAATTAGAAATGAAAAAGTGGCTTTGAGAAGCTAACATGTGCCTTCACATTTGACTGGACTTGTTTTGTAATATTGATCAGCATTTGAAGAGTATTTCCACTTTTGCAGTCACATTTGAGAAAACCCCATTATATGATTGTTAAGTGTTCACACAAAATTTCTAAAAATATTTTCCAAATATATTTATTACCTTTTGGTTGTTTCTTTGGTGAAGACCTTTGCTCAAATTGCAAGGTCCTCTGAGTAGTTTAAAATTGAGGGAAGACAGAGCTTTCTCTCAATAAAATACAATGCTTCCAAGTATTTATCCCTTTGTTAGGACTGACCATGTTGAAATCTAATTTTTAACTGATAATGAAAACTGCCAGCAACGTACAGAAAGCATAGCGCTCGATGGTGGATGTGTCTTAGACCAAATCCGCATCCCTCCGAGACATACAGAGAACATTTGACTGCTAAGCTAATGCTCTAGTTCTGCATTTTACCCCGATTGCTTAGTGGGTTACTTAACACTATCCTGATGTCGCCGACCGGTACCAATTCTAAGCAACGAGGGAGGTCCATCAAGGAGGCCAATGACATGTCTAAACATATAGGAGTTCTGATTGGTTTTAGACATTCGGCACAATTTGCCTGTCATAAAGAAATTCCTGATCCATCAGGACGCTATCTGGTCCTGACAGGAACTCTTCAGGATGTTGACATACAACTATAGTTACTTATTATGCACCTAACTCCAATCAGATCTGCTTCTTCAGACATTTAATTAACCACAATAGGATACCACCAACAAGGTACTCTCTTACTCTGTGGAGACTCTAATCTTACTATTCACCCCAGTATTGATAGATCTATCTTGATAGATCTTCTTTAATAACCCCTCCTTCCAAAAATTCCAAAGCTTTTTGTGTACTGCTGTCCCAAAATTCCTTAATAGATTGCTGGAGAGAAATGCACCCCTATTCAAGGGAATATACTTTCTATTCCAATCCTCACAACTCATTTTCCAGGCTTGATAATTTTTTCGTCTCTCACGCAACATTACCTTTTGTTAAGGATGTGACTAATTCCATTCTCATGGACAGACCATCATGAAGTACTACTATCTTTATCTTCATTATGGTCCAACTCCGTTGATCGTACATGTACTTTTAACGATTCCCTGTTAATGGACGACACTATACGAACAGCTACACGTAATGCTCTTCTAGATTTCATAACCCATAACAAAACTCCAGATGTTTCCCCGACAATACTCTGGGAAGCTTATAAAGCAGTTTCAAAGGCAATTGTATACAATTAGCAACCTCTCTTAAAAAGGAAAGATTAGCTCACTTGCGTGTCCTTGAAAATAACTTCACTACCAAATCCCGTGATTTTCAAAACAACCTGACTCGCTATAATAAACAGTTACTAGACAAAGCTACACATGAACTTAACTTTTATTAGCCAGTCTGCTACTCAGCATAAGTTTTACCTACAAGGCAATACACAAGATTTATTGTTAGCATGCAGATTGCGTAAAGTTAACCTCCATCAAAAACCTCTCCGCTTGAAACTCTCTAATGGCTCCCTCACTAGTAACCCTGATAAAATAGTTGAGGAATTCAGTAGACATCTATCACAACTCTATAGCACCAACGCCCCTCCTCATTTTGATTTAGCTACCTCTTTCCTGAATAATCTCTCTCTACCCAAATTTACAGAATCAATGCGCTCTTCCTTAGATTCACTCATCACAACTTTAGAAGTGCAATTGGCTAAAAAAGAACTCAAATTACATAAACATCCAGGCCCAGATGGTTTTACAGCTATTTATTATAAAACATTTACTGAAACATTATCTCCTCTTCTTGCAGATGCATTTAATGATATACAAAAAGGAAATAGATTCTGCCCAGAATCCCTAAAGGTTATCATGTGCATGATTCCCAAACCTAATTCGGATGACACGAATTGGGCGAATTTTTGCCTATTTCTGAATATAGACAATTATTGGCTAAAATCTTAGCAAACAGATTAAATCAGATAATAGGATTTGATACATGGAGACCTAGTGGTTTTCATCCCTCAACGTCAAGCTGGAGATAATGTTCGCAGAACATGTCTTCTAAATTACTCAGCAAAAAGACTAAATATTATAATTTTGCTTCTTTGGCTTGATGTGCAGAAAGCATTTGACTCCCTACATTGGCCAAATTTATTTTGCATATTGAGACGTTGGGGATTCGATCTGGAATTCTGCTTGACGAAAAGCACATCCAAATAATACGAACAGCGCTCTCGGATTGGGCCAAGGGAATAGGGTGCTGTAGCTATACCTCGCCTGCAGCCCTAGGAGACAAGAGGAGTGCCTGCACTTGTGGAACCAAAAAACAAACGTGAGGGCGCAAGGCTAGAGGGACTATGAAGCTGATTGAAACAAAGTGAGGGAAGCAAGAGGAGATGGATCACTTACTTTTAAGTGGGTCTCGGAACCGGATGGATGTGGAACAGTGAAGGAAATCGTGGAGTCCAACGTAGTGCAATCAGTGAAGGTTAGTGTGTTGACTTGGGTAGCTCATCACAGGAAAATGAGAAGAGAGGGGTGGATAGGGGTGCAGGTGATGGCACACACAGTGTCCCCGTGTCCCCGCTGAAGCAATGTGAAGTGCCAGTGATGTGAGGACTGACGTCAGGCTGGGCTGCAGCTGGAGGAACTCGGGCTGTGAGATGGACGTGCCTGGGCCAGTGTCCGTGCCGTGGTGATGATGCAGGATGGAGAATCGGCCGGGATGGTGGTAAGGTGAGGAAGGATCAGGTTGGGAAGGAAGTGGGGGAAA
>NW_017308498.1:38020-38521 GCF_000935625.1 Nanorana parkeri | reverse complement strand
CCGCCCCCCACTCCCCCACGCCGATTACGTTACACCACGCCGGTTACGTTACGCCGATTTAAATGTGACAGCTGGGCGGAGTGTACGGAGTCCAGTGCCGCCCACTTCCCCGGAATCATGCCACTCCTTCCCAGCTGTGAGTTTAAAGCCGGGAAGTTCTAAATGCTAGGCGTCCTAGTAAACAGTATCCGCCAAGCATTTCCCTCTCTTCTCTAAGCCGCACTCCCTCCGAACCAGTTCTGCTCTCTGGAACTGTTTATCTTATCCTGTTCTCCCAGCACCCGTTTCAGTGAGCCTCCTCCACACTTAATTTATAACATTTGTATCATGTATTTTTTCTGCATTTGTGGTTGATATTCTGTCTATAAAATACACCTATGATAAAAAGTATAGATCTTTAATTTCTTTTTTTTTTTAAATTCTTTATTTATACAAGCATGAGAGCACCGTACAGTACAGTAAAGTAAAACAAACAAAAATTGTTAGGCTTTGCGGTCAAGC
>NW_017308498.1:33243-34667 GCF_000935625.1 Nanorana parkeri | reverse complement strand
TTTATGTGCTTCCCACACAGTAAGCGGGTTCTGTATTGAGATGGTATTTTCCCTGAAGTAATGTGAGAGTTCTATTCTGAGATTTGCAAGGACTTCCTCGTCCATTATCAGGGATTCGTTCAGCCTCCATGTAAATGGCGGGCGAACATTTTCCCCCACAAGTACACTTAAATGTACGGGCGAGTGATCAGACAGGGCCGAGGTGCCGATGGATGTGCCAGTCACCAGCGGCAGCGCTGCGTGTTGCAGCAGGAAAAAATCAATGCGTTATGATCTGTGGGGCGCCGAATAATGTGTATAGTCTCTGCCAGTGGGGTCTTGTATGCGCCAGGGGTCAATCAGCTGGAGGTCAAACATTGCGCGTTTGATTCTCTTCCTCTGTGCGTGCGAGATCTGTGAGATACCCCTCGTGGAGTCTAATGATGGGTCCAGCACAAAGTTAAAATCCCCCCCCACAATCCACAGTCCTTCTGCAAATGCCTCCAGCTGTGTCCAGAGGGATTCCAAGAACTGGGTCTGACCAGAGTTCGGGGCATACACCGTGGCTAAGGTTACCCTATTACCATATAGGTCCCCTTTCACTAAGAGCATTCTCCCCTCCGGGTCTGCATATTGATCAACATAGCTCCATGGCAGGGACTTGGCCAGCACCATGCTCACCCCCCTGGATTTGGAATCCTGGGATGGGGCATGGTAGGCTGTTACATATCTGTGGTTGCCCAGTCTGGGAATTTGACCCACTTTGAAATGTGTCTCCTGTAGGAATGCTATATGCGCCCTTTGTCGCCACAGCTCGTTAAGTATATTTGATCTTTTCTCAGGGACATGTAGCCCCCTAACATTAAACGAGGTCACATTAATAATCGGCATAATTCTAACCTCAGCTCACCGTTCCTGGAGACCCACCGTTGGCGTGTTCCGACAAACCACTGCAATTCCCACCCGACGATATCAGTCCTCGATATCCGGGCCCCCGTCCTGGCGGTCTGCTCTTAGGTTCCTGGGACCGGGCACAAACAGAAACGCAAGGGGGCTGGACAAAGACACTACACGGGAGACAGAACAAACACTAAGACTGAACACAAAGAAGCAAGAAACAGAAAGAGAGAAAGAGCACTAGTCACACCACGGGTGAGGCAACGTCTGACCCTAGTGCAGAAAAGGAAATATGCAAAGTAACAGGAAACAGAGTTAACACAGGCGTTCCTATGGTTTTACTCCAACTCGGAGAGGAACCACCTGAAACTTGGGGACAAAAGGCTGAACAATGCGACCGCCCGAGTGTGTCACGGAGACCATTGATAACTCTGAGTCAGCCAAAACGCCTCAACCCCAACGTGTGTATATACTCAAGGTAAACATGGGGCCTGATCCCACCCCAGCCACCTCCCGGCATTAGACTGAGATAGGATCAGACCCTCCCC
>NW_017308498.1:14592-15540 GCF_000935625.1 Nanorana parkeri | reverse complement strand
TAGGGAAACCTCTGGGAGGGTAACATACAGCAGCAGGTCATCGGCATAGGCCGCCACCTTATGTTGTCTCGTGCCACAGTCTAATCCCTTAATGTCCGGGGACGCATATATTGTCCTAATGAGCGGTTCGAGGGTTAGTATGAAAATAATAGGGGATAGAGGGCATCCCTGTCGCGTTCCATTCGAGATGGAGAAGGGGTCAGACAAAATTTCATTAATGCGTACCACTGCTGTGGGGTTGGAGTACAATGACCCTATCCACTGCTTCATACTTTCCCCCAGTCCAACATACTCCAACACTCCCCTCAAAAATGACCAGCTCACCCTGTCAAACGCTTTCTCCGCATCCAGGGAAAGCAGGAGAAGCTGTTGTGAGCGTGCTCTAGCGAGATGGATCACGTTTAGTGTCCTGATGGTGTTGTCCCTAGCCTCTCGGCCTGGGACAAATCCCACCTGTTCCATCCCGATAAGGTCATCCAAGAAGGGAAGAATGCGGGACGCAAGAATGCGGGTGAACATCTTCAGGTCGGTATTCAGCAGCGAAATGGGCCTCTAACTGGCGCATTGAGAGGGGTCCTTTCCCTCCTTAGGAAGGACCGTAATGTGGGCCCTAAGAGAGTCCCTCGGTAGCTCGTTTCCCTCAATGATCGAATTGAATGCCTCTGTGAAATGATTCCCCAGGATCCCCTGAAAGGATTTGTAGTACACTAAAGTGAGTCCATCAGGGCCCGGTGCTTTCCCCGTTTTCATAGATTTTAAGGCATTTTCGAATTCTAAGAGTGAAATGGGTGCTTCCAGGCTCTGAGCAGCCGTCTCGGTTAGTTTGGGCATGCCTGAGTTTGCCAGGTAAGATCGGATCGACCGGGTCCGGGTTGGGGACCCCTGTGATCCGGTGTCCCGACGTAGATTATACAGGTCAGTGTAGAACGCGTGGAATTGTCTAGCAAT
>NW_017308498.1:9758-11340 GCF_000935625.1 Nanorana parkeri | reverse complement strand
CAGCCAGTCTCAGCATAGGATCTGGTAAGGAGCCAGTCGGGAACGCAGTAGGTTCCATGCTACTCGGGGAATCCTCAGGAGGTAGGCTGCCTGGGGCGTCCGTAGACGAGGGTATCTGTGTTGCATCGGAGCTCGCTGATCGTCTCGTGGCAGTAAGCCGCACCGCCTGAGACCGGGCCCGAGTTCCCGCAGCTGGCTGGGAGAGAAAGGAGTCTAATCGAGCCTGCACTCGGGGGCGGGGGGGGGGCGCAGGGGGTCCGCGACTTCCTCGTACCTCTTTTCATAGGGCGAGATGGTGACAGATGGGTAGATCTCCTGTATTATAGCTCCATTACTCAGCGGAGCTCACTTCACACACGTCCGGTCAGCGCCATGTCCAGGCCACGCCCCCCGAGTATCTATATTCTTATTATTTCTTCCTCTAGCAGCTCTTTAAATAGGCCTGACCAGAGGCCTGTTTCTGTTTCAGGATGGCCCAGTGCTGCCTTCATGGAATCCAATCCACAATTAAAAATCTCAGCAATGCAATGTACACCAATGCAGAATGACTCCAAGTAGGGTTGCCACCTGTCCAGGATTCACCCGGACATTCCGGGTTTTGAATGCTGTGTTCGGGTTTCATGGCAGCAGAAACCCGGACACAGGATGTCAGGGGCAATCAAAGTTAAGATAGGGGCTACTGGAAATAGTCTCAACTGTGATATTTACATATGAATGGGTGGCGCTATTACATATGAGTAAGCCACAACTCATTCTCCCCAAAAAAATGTCCGCGCGTTGCTTGAGTGTTCGGGTTTCACTTGAAGAAAAGGTGGCAACCCTAACTCCAAGCCAGGGCTGGACTGGGACAAAAAATAGGCCAGGGCATTTTATACTAAGCAGCCTAATCATGTGACCCCCCAGCAGGCCCGGCCCCTCGGAATATGGGGGGGAGCCAAACAGAAGCACAATCGAGGGGCCAGGGGCTAGTAAGTACAGGAGGGCTACAGCTGAAACACAAACCTATCAACAACCAACATGCAAACCTTGCAACAAAATAGGAAGCTTCCTACAGAGAAGTCTTGTGATATTCTGAGAGGATCTCTGCCTCCCCAACTGTCCTCCTTCCCCCTGAGCACGGTGTACAGCTCAGTGCTCCCGAAATAGCACTCACAGTTCTACAGCAATGCTGGCACCATACCATCTATTCCATACACAGGCGAACCACAACAACAGCACTGACAGCATAATAGACAGGTGTGCAGTGTGTAGCACAGGTATGCAGTATAATAGACGGGTGTGCAGTGTGTAACACAGGTATGCAGTATAATAGACGGGTGTGCAGTGTGTAACACAGGTATGCAGTATAATAGACAGGTATGCAGTGTGTTACACAGGTATGGAGTATAATAGACAGGCATACATTGTAATAGACAGGTATACAGTGTATTACACAGGTATGCAGTATAATAGACAGGTATACAGTGTATAATAGACAGGTATATAGTGTATTACACAGGTATGCAGTATAATAGACAGGTATACAGTGTATAATAGACAGGTATGCACAGGTATGAACAGAGCCATAGCTAGCTCCTTTTGC
>NW_017308498.1:7282-9531 GCF_000935625.1 Nanorana parkeri | reverse complement strand
GGGACTCGAGCCGCGGTCCGGTCCTGGCTGGGCCGTCTGATGCAGGGACACGGCACCCAGTGACAAGGCGGCCCGGCGGGGCACGCCCACCAGTGACGAGGCGGCCCGGCGGGGCACGCCCACCAGTGACGAGGCGGCCCGGCAGGGCACGCCCACCTGTGACGCGACGGGCTGGCGGGACACGCCCCTGTGCATCCGGACGCCGCCCAGTGATGTCACTAGGTCTATAAAAGGAGGCTCAGCACTCCCAGTCATTGCTGAGTGCTCTTCAGCCTGTGTGCTTCAGGTTTATTCTGTTCCCTGCTGTGTTCTGTGTTGTATTTGACCCTGGCTTGTACCTGACTATTCTTTGGATCCTGCTCTTGCTCTTAGTACTTAGTACTTATCTGGCTTCTGACCCTGGCTTGTCTTTGACCATTCTCTGGATTCTGACATGGCTATACTTCCCCTCTCTGGCTCCTGACCCTGGCTTGTCTCTGACCACTGGCGGGATCCTGCTGGGCTACTAGGATTTCCTCCTTGGCTGCTAACCTAGCTTACTTCTGACCATCCTTGTATTCCACAGTGCTACATCCCGCTCAGCGGGCACCCAGGATTCCATACCGGCACCCGTGCTGCTCTTGCCTGTGCCCCCGTTACACTTCAGGGGTCCACAGACGGAACCGCAAGGGAGGTCCTCCTTATCACTTCGGGCCCGCACCACGGTACATGACAATATGGTTGCTATTGGCATTTTGTAGATACACACAATACATTAGTGACAGTGATGGTCCAATAATGCAAACACATCAGTGCAATCAGAAGGTTCAAAACCAACCTCTTCCTGCAAATCGTTACGATTTCTCCACTAGCAACCATATATTTAAAATTCCCCCAATGACAGTAATGATATCTGAACTGAGTCACCAAGCAAGTGCAGACTATTAGGCTTCATTCACACTGTGCGTTCTGGCATTGCGGCGACAGAAATCCCAGATATCCTGTTTCGATGCGGTCGGTGTACCCGATGAACTCAATGACAGGGTGGCAGTGGCTAAGATGGCGCCTCCAGGAGAGACTACACCCAAGACGAGGACGTCAGAATTCTGGAAGGAGGTTACGCTTTAATGAACCAGTCCAATTATAACCTAGAAAGCTATCACAAATGCTATGTTTACATATACACTATCAGTTGCCTATATAAGACACAACAATGCGGAACAATAAATAAGAAGTATCTTTACTCTGACTCTCGGTGTCAGCGTGTTTTATTTCTTCACTGATAGTGAAGTCCCTTCACTAATGTCCCTGAATTAGGCCCAGGGACAGATATATGTCGGATTCTTGATGAGCATATAGAATGCTGAAAATGGCCCAAGAGACTGGTATGAGTTGGTCGGACAGCCTGCCCATTGCCCTATTCAGTGTCAGATACACACCAAGGGGAGAATACTCCCTATCGCCCTATGAATTTTTCTTTTGTTCAGCCCCCAGACTTGGTTGTTATTTTCCACAGCAATTGCAACTACAATCTGATGTGTTAACTAATTATGTAACCACGTTGTCACGAGAATTAACATGAATCCATGTTCAAGTGTTTTCTTCCATTCCAGATCCTGAGTTAGATACAGGCACACACAGGCTAGTGCCTGGAGGCTGGGTACTGGTAAAGAAGTTCATGAGAAAGCACTCCCTTGAACCGAGATATGACGGTCCTTTCCAGGTCCTCCTAACAACCGCCACATCAGTAAGGCCCCATTCACACCTGACCGTTTTGTAGCGCGTCCTACGCTCGATGAACGCTCTACAAAACGGTCAAAAAAATAAATAGCACTGTAGTCAATGGCCTCGTTCCCACCTGTCCGTATTTCCGCCCGTCCCGAACGCACTACAAAACGGCCCACGCATGAAAAGGTCCCGAAGCGTTTTTTTGCTGCGTATTGGTCCGTTTTGTAGGGCGTTTTCCATTAGTATACTGCCAAGTAGCCTTTGGAATCGCGCGACGGTCGCGCGGCTTTTTTTACCGCGAATCGCGGTAAAAAAACGCGTGACAGACGCGCATATTACAATACGCATAGGTGTGAATGGGGCCTAAAGGTGGCCGGGAAGAACTCGTGGATACACGCCTCCCACTGCAAGAAGGTCTCTGAGCCCGAGGGGAACAAACCATGATCCTTTATATCCTTCTTTTTATAAATTATTTTATTTATCAAGTTTTCAAACATATAAAAACACATATAGCAAGCAGGGGAAACAATTCCCATCGTAGT
>NW_017308498.1:5378-6480 GCF_000935625.1 Nanorana parkeri | reverse complement strand
GAGTAATCTCGTGGACACGGGTCCAGAACAATTGTAGTGCTGGACACGACCAGAAGACATGTAGCATGCCCGCCGTGGAGGAGCCACAACGCCAGCAATTTCCACTCGTCTCAGGAAAAATTGCTCTGAGCTTTTCTGGGGTGCGGTACCACCTAGCTAGGATTTTATATCCTGATTCCTGGTATCTACTACAGATGGATGACTTTAAGGACAATAGTATTAGCCTGTTTTTTTCATACGGTGTGAAGGAAATACCCAAATCTTTCTCCCATCCCTCTATGTACGGTAGGGGTAACTCATAATCTGGGGCTAGCAAGAGCTGGTAGCAGAACGAGAGGGATCTTGACATTCCGCTGGTGGCGGTGCATTCCCTTTCGAATCTTGTGAGGGTACGGGACATATCTGTCTGAGTGGAAAGACGCCAGAAAGTGTGTTAGTTGGCGGTGTCGCCAGTACCCCAGTGGTGACAATGTAGGGTCCATGGGCATTGCCGAGAGGGATGGCCATCTCTGGCCGCGGAGAAAGTAAAAAGCCCTGTTGTGACCCTGATCATGTAGCCTTTTAGCCTTTGCAGTCCCGGGGTGAAGTCCGGTGACACTATAACCGGGATAAGCGGGGAGGGCGACGGAGAGATCAGTCTGGTGTCAAATACCCTCCGGGCTATCTTCCAGGTCTGACCAATCATCGGGTGCGTACGGGTCGAGGTGGGTACTTGAGAGCACCAGGGGAGTGTATGAAGGGGAATGGGAGAAGTACATTGTTCGAGGGCAATCCAGGGTTTCAAAGCTGTGTGACGGCACCAGTCGAGGATCCGTGTGACATGCGCGGCTACATAGTAGAAATAGACGTCAGGAACAGCCAGACCCCTGCAGGTCTTGGGTAAACGTAGAATGGAATGTCGTATTCTAGCTGGTTTAGACCCCCAGATGTATTTTGCAATCAGGGACTGGACCGATGCCCAGAATCCCCTGGGTACCGAGATGGGCAATGCTTGAATAGGGTATAGCAGCCTCGGTAAGACGTTTTGTTTAATGATGTTGCACCTGCCTGGCCAGGAGAATGCCAGGCGAGACCAGTCCCCAAGGTCCATTTTTATTTTCTG
>NW_017308498.1:0-4131 GCF_000935625.1 Nanorana parkeri | reverse complement strand
ACACATTATGTGCCTCCCAGATCGAGTACGGGGAGCACTCCCAGGGGGCATTCAGAGCAAAATAGGATCGCAGTAGACATGTGCGATTCGTTTCGTTAGGAATCGAAATTCGTACGAATTTTCCTGAAATTCCAAATTTCGGAGCATCCGAAATCCGAATGGCAGTTTCTGAATTATATCCGAAATACGAAATTCCGTTAACGAATTTCGGATCCGAATTTCTTTGAAACGGGAATTAATATTACCCCTGTAAATGAGGTTGAACAACATGACAAGATTTTTTTTTTAATCCGAAATACGGATCCGCTGCTGCTGAGGGTTGCATTACATTACACAGGCAGGAAATACGAAATTCCGTTGACGTGTTTTCGTTCCGTTACCAACATTCGTTATATTGAAGGTAAAAAGCAAAGTACATTTATATTGGAGTTGATGAGTTTTTTTTAAAAGTCCGAAATACGGAATTCGTATTTCGGATAAAAAAACAACTACCACATCGGCTCAAATATTAACAAAGGTATTTTTGCTTTTTAACTTCATCATAACGAATGTTCATAAAGTTACGAAAATGTGCCGAAACTAACGAAAATACGTATTTCGTACGAATCCGAATTGAGTTTCGGACAAGAATTACGAAATACGAAATAACGGATATTACAAAATGGAACGAAACTGAACGGAACAAATTTTTTGACGGCACACAAGTCTAGATCGTAGATCATCTTCTATTTCCCCCGCCAGGGTCGGGTCTTACATTACGGTCTCGTTTAGGCGCCAGCGCCATTGCCGCATCTCCGATGCACCCAGATCCACCCTGATCGAAACCGCCGCGTGGTCAGACAAGGAGATGTTGCCTATGGTAGAGTGGCAAACTAATGGCAATACGGAGTGGTGCACAAGAAAGTAGTCAATGCGCGTATACGTTTGTTGGGCCGAAGAAAAGTAGGAATAGTCCCTATCTGACGGATGGTGAATCCTCCACACGTCGGACAACTGGTGTAGGTGGAGGTTTTTCTTGAGGCGCTTCAGCGCCGCTCTAGATAAGTGGGAGGTCGATCTGGAGGAGTCCATCTGTGGATTCAGGAGAAGATTGAAATCTCCCCCGACTATCAAAACCCCCTCCTTGAAGTCATCCAATGTTTTCAGTACCCTTTCCAGGAATGAGAGCTGGCTTAAGTTAGGGAGGTGCACATTCACCAGTGTAACCATCTGATTCTCAATTTTCCCCTTAAGCATGAGTAAGCGGGCCTCCTCCCCGGCCTGCATGTCCACAAGCGTCCACGGAAGGTTTCTCTATAAGACAATAGACACCCCCCTCAACCTCTTATCTGGAGAGTAGCTATGATAAGGCGTCGGAAAATGGTGATCTGACAATTTGGGTGAGTGCCCTTGCTGAAAGTGCGTTTCCTGTAGGAAACCAACGTGAGCGCGCTGTCTATGGAGTTCATGTAGTACAGCAGTTCATTTTCAGGGATATTCATACCCCTTACGTTGAGGGACAGAAAGCTATACAGAGGCATGTTTTAACGGGAGAGGAACAGGGGGAGAGGGGTGGGGCTGCACCAGAGGAAGGGGGGATGGAGTGGAGGGGAGGGAGGTAGTCAGTACGAGGAGAACAAGGAGCAAAAGTCAGACCAGCTGAAGAGAAAGATTAGTGGAGGGAAAAGTATCCTAAAGATTTTGGATGGGAGGAGGGAGGGGGGGAGAAAGAAGAATACAAGACAAACAACTAAGATGAACCGAAGTTCGTAGAAAGAACTCCTACAGCCGTACCAGACGGACCGTGGGAGTCACCACTAATGGGGGGAGTCTAATCCAAGCACAGCTCGTGAGTGTCTCCACAAGCGGCATTTTGAGGAGGTAGTGTGTATAATAGCACTCGATATAACCTGAACATAGCAAGCACGAGGTATGTAGGTGCACAATCTCTGTATCTCTAGCTGGACCCCATGATGGCGAGACATGACCTAGAACTGTCGCTCCCGAGAACATCCTGTCGGTCGGCCCGACCCAGAGAGCCCCGCAAGGGCACTCCGCATCGGCCCCCCAATACTGGACAATAGCCCTGCAAGACCAGGCATCCCAGGAGCCGTAGTAAGGATACCGGCACTTTGTGTCTCGCCCCGGATTCGACAAGAGGTAAATTCCAAATGTGCCGTGTAAATTGGAATTTCAACATAAACAATAAAACAAACAAAATGTAATTCAAAATCTTTCCCAAGGGTATACGTACTGGAGCTCCCAGGGAGATACCGCCATCGGCAGGGGAGCCCCCCCCGCCCATCACTACATCAGGGGAGATCTCTCTCGATGGCTGCTCCCTAGAGGCCAGTATCTCTCCCCGGAGCCCCAATTCCGGTCCCCGCGGGGCCATTGCTCCCGCAGATGCTAGTCAAAAACAATACAGGTATAACTACCCTAACCGGCTTCTTAGGTGACGTAACAGAAGATAATCCTTGAATCGTCCCCCCACTGGGGAAATCCTGCATCTATGGGTGATATTCAGGCCTAAAACATTCAACATATGGTCACGTTCTTCTCAACCCATGTGTAGCCGACAAGCGGCAATGACCAGAACCCCCACCCTCCAGAAGCAGTCAATCCCCATCACCTTACATCGGGCGGCTTGGGCCGAAGTTCCTTAGTGGAGCCCAGGGGGAAGAGGGTAGTCCAACAGACTGGAGGGTTCCGCATGTCTTCCGACCCGTAGGGGACCGGCTCTGGTAATGTCCTGCAGTGTCCAGGGAGTGTCTGTGGTGTCCGGTTGTCGGCCGAAACCTGGGAAGATATAAAAAATATGAGGAAGGGGGGAAAACTAAGCCCCAACTTGATCATGAGATGAATCCCTTTAAGCCTCCACCGACATCCTCGGATTCACTCGGTCTCTTGTGCGCTGACGTTCCTGACAGGCCGATCTGGATCTTGAGCGGGAGCGTCGCTGGGCCAGTTTTCAGGGAATGGAATATCCACATCAAGGAAGCTGCCTAGGCCGGAGACATCTTTCTGAGAGCGGAGGACATAAGAGGACTCCCCCTTCCTCACTATCAGCTGGAACGGGTATCCCCAACGGTAGGTCGCCCCTGCACTGCGGATCTGATCTTACACCGGGCGGAGGAGAGCCCGGCGCCTGAGGGTGTTACGGGATAGGTCCGGAAGGATCTGCAGCTGTACTCCATCAAACTCGACGGGCCTACGTTGCCATGCAGCCCGGAGTATCTCTTCTTTGATAGTATAATAATGGACCCGGCACACTACATCTCTTGGGTTTGACAAGTTGGGGAGACGGGGGCCTACGGCCCTGTGGACCCGGTCCAGGATGATAGTAGCAGGTTCAACCGCATGGAGGACAGACGCAAATATGGCCTGCACCGTGGCCCGCAGGTCGGCGGCACCAGTGGCCTCTGGGATGCCACGGATACGCAGATTGTTGCGTCTCCCTCTATCTTCCATATCCTCCATGTGGAGTTGCAGTTCAGAGAGCCTGGGGTCTGGCCGCATGGCTGCCGACTCGAGTGCAGCGATCCTTGAGTCCATTGTGGAGCAGGTGACCGTCACGTCTGCTACCGTGGAAGCCAGCTCCCTTACCTCCCGTTTCACCTCCCTCAGATCTTTCCGTAGGGTAGCCTCGACCCGGGACACCATAGACTCAAAGTCCCTTTTAGTGGGGAGGTACCTTAGCAAGACCCGAATCCCCTCCGGGACATCCGCTGTCAAGTCATCCACAAGATCAGCGCTGTCATCACGGGGATCTGGATCGGCCGGTTCCGGTGAGTCGGATCCACGCTGAGAGATATCTGGGGATCCCCGCTGGTGGGTGCTGTGCGCGGGGTACGCGCGGATGTGGATGGCGCAGTCCTAGGCCTACCTCGGTCCATGGGGGCCGCCCTCCTCGGGGAGAAAAACTGTTGTAGCGAAGCGTCTGAGACCTGGGACTTGGAACCCCCGGCCTTCCTGCGGGTCGACATTGTGCGAATCGGGATGTTGGTGGGTGAAATTCGGTGGTAAGAGTGCAAGTGGTACTCTGAAGCCGCGGAGCTCTCAACTCGAGCACCTCACGCCGCCATGGTTAGGACACGCCACCCCTTTATATCCTTTTTTTTTTTTTTAAATTGACAATTTTTATTTTGAAGG
>NW_017308497.1:182994-190366 GCF_000935625.1 Nanorana parkeri | reverse complement strand
GGCTGTAGTCACTGTTCAGCTAAGAATTTTTGGAACGGTTTCACTTGAGTCAGCAGGACTTGGCCAAAATTCAAGCCGTGTATGGGCAGCTCAACTCTTTGTAAGGAGAGACATAGGAATTAGAAGAGGGCTCCTACAAGAGAACCAGGTGGTTGTTAAATATGGGGAAGGCGACCTCATCAGGAGGTTGGCATGTCAAGAAATCTTGTTACTATGAACAAAATTGGTAATTTTTCCTTTTTAACTTTATTATGATGGACGGATTCAATTTGAGGAAGCCCCCCTTGTTTACAGACCATTGTCACTTTTATATTTGGTGGTGTACATTTTACATTTTTAAGTTTTACATTTACCCCAATGTATTTTTCCTTCGCAGTCAGTGCCCTTTCTTCAGAGATGGAGCGGCTGGAGTCAACTTTTAAAAGTAAGAGCGCTAACCTGAAAAGTATAAGTCATTAAATAGAAAAAAAAAGTAGTTTGTTCGTCATATTGCAGAAGACCTGCGAGGTGAATATAGCTGAACGGAGCAAATGACAACATATCTAAAGCCGGTCATAGACGTTTGCTAACAGTCAGATGTTCAGGCATTATCCCATTGTTATTTCATCCAGATGAGGACATAAACTTGAATGACCGGGTCTCTGGAGTGTTCAGGTTGATGCCTATGCAGATCGAAGGGAAATAAGTTCATAGATTGCACAGTTGAAACGCACCTGTAGTAGGCTGAGTCCGAAGTGGATCTTTGGCTGAGGATAAGGCGAAGACATGGTCAGGCAGGCAGGGTCGGCAACAGTCAGGCAGCGAGGTACAAAGTCGAGATCCAGGAGAGTAGTCAGGAGGCAGGCTGAGGTCTTGACACGATCGGGCAGCAAGGTACAAAGTCGTCAGGCAGAAGAATGGTCAGGAAACAGGCAAGAATCACGGTGTAAATCCAGCATATATAACACCGAGGCAGCTCACACAGGAAACTAACCCAAATCAACAGGCTCAGAGCACAGGAAGTGTCCTGTATTTAAAGCCTGAGATAATTGGAGATCTTCTACAGCTGGTTGGCAGGTGGAGTCAAAGTGTCCATAAGGAGAGTTGCTCAGTACACATAACCTGCAGGAGAAACCAAGTCCTTCCAGTGGCTGAATGGCTAGGTCTGTGCACTTCTGGGCAGAGACCCAGGTCCAAACCCCGAACAGGGGCTGCTCAGACAGGTACGTGACAACAATAGAAGATCCCATCAATACCTAGTATGATGCTTCTGCTTATCTACAATATGTCATAGTTGAACTGCAGGCAAATGGCTACATACACAGAATGAAATACACTTGCAGAAAGCCTAATTTCCTGGCTGGAGGATATAATTATCTAGCCCTTTCCTCCCCAGCCTGACTATCCCTGTCCCATCCCTTTTATTGGATTTCATTTCTTTTAATCGTGGAGGCTTAGCTTTGCATGTGGGCACTATAGGGCAGTCTGCCTAGGAACACCCACTCCTCCAGACTGACGTCAACCCATCAACGCAGTTCGATATTGGCATAACTCCTCCCAAGAGCCATCCCACTGTTTGCATCAGGGCTGAGGGCTCTTGAGAGGAGTACTCAAACAGGATGCTGTGATGTTTTCAGGAAGCTATGTACAGCCCCCTACAAGCAGCGTGACACCAGTGATCTTTTGTTGCTGTCTGTAAGAGTGGCACTCTTCTCAATGAGGAGCATTCTTCCCACTGACCACCAATTGACCACCAATGTAAGGAGCATTCTTCTCACTGACCACCAATGTAAGGAAGATTCTTCCAACTGACCGCCAATGTAAGGGACATTCTTCTCACTGACCATCTATGTAAGGGGCATTCTCATTACTGACCACCAATGTAAGGGGCAGTCTTCCCACTGACCACCAATGTAAGGGGCATTCTTCTCACTGACCACCAATGTAAGGGGCATTCTTCTCACTGACCCCCAATGTAAGGAGCTTTTTCCCTTTGACCACCAATGTAAGGGACATTCTTCCCACTGACCCCCAATGTAAGGAGCTTTTTCCCTTTGACCACTGATAAATTGGTTTTACTAATGGCTCTATCATGTACCTGGTAGGGAGACTGAATTCGTGAGGAGGCTTCTCTTGCACCTCGTGTCCTGTGGCCTCTGAGGTTGGAGACAGAGGCCAGGCAGACAACGAGTGGCACGAGTGCCAGTGGTGTTGAAACCGTCCAAGCAGAAGGTTGCGTCAGGGGATTAGCCGAGGGTGATCCAGAAATCAAGGTCAAGGCAAGCCGAGGTCAAACCAGGAGAGCAGATGCAGTACCGACGGATTAGGCAGAGACGGGTTCCAATAATCAGTCCGAGGTCAAAGGCAGGCAGCTAGCAAGGAAGGTTGTTGAGCAGAACCGGGTCAAAATCCAGACAACAAGCAGTAGACAGGACCAGGCAGAGACAGGATTCCAAAGCACAATTAGGGGCTGAAAGGACATGGGAATGTAGGCGGTACCCTTTCAATAAACATACTTATATTATAAAAAATAAAATATAATAATACTCATAACACCCATTGTGGTTTAAACTGGCCGCGGCCCCGTTATTGGTTACCATATTAAAATCATTTCAAACTTTATTAAACTCAAACTGATAACTGTAACTTGAACTTAAAATAACCACAAAAAATTGCCCAGCCACTACAACTCGAGTAATATTCTAAAACCATCCAACAAGAAGTCCCCTCTTTCTAAAGAGTGACATACCACATAAAGGAGCATGCGACAAATAGCTAAAGGGCGGGTGGGCAGGAGCTCGCTGTGAAGAGTCCATATATAAGCTCCTGGGCTAACTGTCCATAAACTTCTAGAAGAGACATGAGCCTGAATTTTCCCGCCGAAACCTGTCCTTTTCCCGCCGAAATTTGTCAGTTAACATTTGTCAGTTAGCATCTTAAAGGGACGGTACCTAAATTTTATGGAAGCGGGAGAAAAAACACTGGGACCGCCACAATCCTATGTCAGTGGGCCTAAATAAATGATTCCCACTTTTCCAATCCAGCAACTAATGGTCGTGCAGGCCAGGTTTAAATAGGGAAGTGAGCCAATCAGCTGCGTCACTTCCTGTGCGCCGTTTGGCGAGGTTTTCTCTTGAGAATCGCGCAGTGTGCGCGTCACTTCCGGTGCCCCATGCGGCGCATCCCTTTGCAGGAATTCCGAGCTATGCGCATGCTGTGAGCGTCCTCCTAGCGGGACTTGGCGCATGCATGGGACGGGAATGTTGCCGACAGGCTCCTTAAAACCAAGATATTATTTTAGGGGTTCCTGTGGGGTAAAATGTTGATTAATGGTGTCCTAAAGTCTTAAGGATGTTTAAAAACGTTGATCCCTTATAACTTGAGTGTCATTGTTATGTTTCCGGATTGTTCTAGAGAAGGAGTGTAAGGATGGCTGGATACAGTTTGAGAACTCCTGCTACTACATCAGCAAATCCAAATTTGAATGGACAGCAGCCAGGACCATGTGCCAAGGAAAAGAAAGTGACTTGATTGTAATTAATAGCGACAAAGAACAGGTGAGATACTGGGAGGGCCATTCCCGCCAAAACGAGAGACCGTTGGGAGCTCTGAGATTTAAGAAAAGACACTTCACTCATAAAATACATTCCAGAAATCCCAACTCTCCGGGAGTCTCCCGCTCCCGGAAAAATTTACTCTGCTTGATCCAGCAGAGTAAGCCTTTCCCTGCGAACGCTTTTTTTTTTCCTGACATCAGGAGCCGCGGCCCGCCGTCAGTCAGGAAACAAAAAAAAAAGGCATAGGAATGCATAGCCAGATTCCTGTTGGCGATTTCACTTTGCAATAGCTTTGCAAACTAGCTAATGCACCCGCCCACTGCTGCTGTCAATCAGCAGAGGGGGACCTGAAGTTTTCTATCAGTTCTTCTTCTAGTGATTGAAAGCAGCAGAAGGCGGGTGCAATTGCTAGTTTGCTATTGGCTATTGCAAAGTGAAATCGCCAATAGGAATCTAGCTATGCATTCGTATGCCTTTTTTTTTAATTCTAGCTATTGCTTCCTGTGCTATCTGCCATCATTTCAGGGGGGTGCAATCTTGGGATCCCTGATATTCTCTCTTCTCAGTGGTAATTGGCGCTGCCTATATGTAATGATTTGTATTGCTTCATGTACCAGTATTGGGTTCTTATCCAACACCAGTGCATGTAAGATGACCCAACCAGATCTGTGGGCGGAAGAGATAGCAAATGTGTTGGTGACCACTGGTCTTCCCCTTCATTCCTATACACTGTGCGATTATCGTAAGATAATCGCAGGAAATCCCGCGATCGTACGATAATCGCAAAGTGTATGGAAGGCGTGCGACCGTTTCTACTGTACGGTCGCACGTCTTTTGTCTAAGTAGCATGTTCGAAAACCAGCCGAAAATCGTACGATTTTCGGACTAGGCAGAGACAGGATTCCAAAGCACAATTGCTTTGTGGCTTGCTCGGGAGACAAATGCCGAATGGGCAGGTGTGCGCACGCTGCCCGTACAGCATTGCGGTCATCGGAAGCCCGCCCCTCCGCAAGTACGATCTGCCTGTCCAAGCTGGGCAGATCGTAGGTTTTTTTCATTACTTTACAACCATCGCACAACTAAAGTCTTGCGAGGGTTGTAAAGTGTATGGCCACCTAAAAACACAACCACTCTCAGATTGATCTAACATTTCAGCTGAGCGTTGATAGGAATGCAGTGTAAAGGGGATTATGAAATGTCAAGGTGGCCATACACTTTACAACCCTCGCAAGACCTTAGTCTTGCGACTAGAACTAGTCTTAGTCTAGTTCTAGGAGAACTATGAGGGGGGTGGGGAGGGGCTTCTCACTCACCTCATAGTTCTAGCCGACCTGTGACAATGAGACTGTCACAGGTCGGCTCAGTAGATCGGGAGGTGAGCGAACACATACCGGCGTTCGCTCACCTCTCGATCCTGTCACAGCTCTCTGCCGTGACAGGGGAGGGGCTGGATTCCCCCCTTCCCGCTCCGATCCGCCAGCGCTGACTGGCGGAACGGACGGGGGAGGGGGCGGGTACAGCTGGCTCTGCCTCTAGATAGGCAGAGCCAGCTGTCAGTGACGCAGCTGGGCGGATCCCGGCACAATTGTTGGGATCCGCTCCAGCTGTGGCGCCTCAGTATACCGCGAGCAGCAGCTCCCTATATACTGAGCCTAGGGTGATGGGAGGACGCTAGTTTGTGTCCTCCCGTTACACACAGGAGAACTATGGGGAAAAGCCTTAACCCCATAGTTCTCCTTTTAAAAAAACGTACTATCTGCCCATCTTGGACAGGCAGATCGTACTTGCGATCATCGCAAGCCCCCCCACTGAGGGACGGGCTTCTGATGACCGCAATGCTGAACGGGCAGTGTGCGCGTGCACCGGCCCGTTCGGCATTTGTCTCCCGAGCATGACACAAACCAGCGGAAAATCGTAAGATTTTTGGCTTGTTTTCGAACATGCTCCTTAGACAAAAGACGTGCGACCGTACAGTAGAAACGGTTGCACGCCTGCCATACACTTTGCGATTATAGTACGATCGCGGGATTTCCCCGCGATTATCCTGCGATAATCGCACAGTGTATGGGCACATGGAATAAATGGAAGTCTTCAAGTCTGCCTGGACTTGTGGTATCCTTTCTGCTCTCACTACAGGGTCAAAAACTAAACGAAGAAATATCTATAAAAGAAGAGGTTACACACTGACCTTTCTGGTGGCCTGGGTATTGAAACACCGCTCAGATGCTGCTCCCTGCTCGCTGCAAGTCATTGACGCTTTGGGCGGGTCGAACAATGGTTCATCCCACTGGTTTGTCCTGTAGTCATGTACAACCCTGTGGGAGGAACCAAAAAATCAGATAGGGGGGAGCTGGTATTCTACACACCTGGAAGTGTTAAATAGCCGCAGCTGACTCTTCAGTTGTTAATGGTTGCTTCTTCATTTCAGGTTTTTTTTGCTGGTAAAATAAATCCATCCTCGTTCAAGCGTTACTGGCTTGGTCTGCACGACACCCACAAGGAAGGATTGTGGAAATGGGTGGACGGCACAAACTACTGGACGTCTTACAAGTAAGTTTCTCGTTCATGTACACTGCTCTGATTTTGATTTGAGAACAATCACTGTCACCGGAATCCCTTTTGCAAACAAGTTAATTTCTCTGTAAAGTGATTGTCGCGTAGCTTGGTGTGAGCCTGAAGGGACGAGGAAGGCCTTCCCTTGCTGCCCCACTGGAGATGGAACAGTAGTTGTACAGACAGAGAGAGGGGCGCGAGTGCCTGTGGCTGGTATGACTGCTGGACACACTATGTGTGCTGATGGTGACGACAGGACGCCAGAGACAGCTGGTGGAAGATGGCAGATCAGACGACGCTGGTGTGAGAGGCTGAGGCGTTGTCAGGGACAAGCCAGATCGGTAACTAGGGTTGCCACCTGTCCAGGATAGGTGGCAACCCTAGTGTACAGTTAAATATAGATTTAACTGTACATATTAGCTCCAGAATTATTGTTCTAATGCTGGCGTATGCCGTGTGTCAGGATCCAGAGCACCCCTAGGTGGCGCTGGAGTCAGGTCCTGCAGTTCCTGTGCTCGTCTGCGGGTGTCTCCAGCAGCCAGGAACTGTCAGGAATCAGACCAGGACTGGGTGGTGCTGGAAACTGCAGCTCCAGCGCTCACCTGCGGGTGTGCCCAAGCTGCCAATGATCATCCCATCACCTGGTGCTTCCTGGGAGGGTATTTAGGCCCTCCCTGCAGTCAGGACGTCGGCTCAGTATTTCGTTGCCTTCCCCTGACTGAGTCCCGTGTCCTGAGCCCTGTACCCTGTACCCTGTTACCTGAAACCTGTTACCCGGCTGCTGTCCTGAGCCTCACACCCGTATGCAGCCCTGAACCCTTCCTTGTAGCCAGTTCCTGGATCCTGACCCTGATACCTGCTTTGCAGTTCCCAGCCCTGTTCCCTCTTGCTGCAGGTGTGTTTTCATTCTATTTGAGCTTTCTCTCTGCTTGTGTTAGCTTGTGGGTGTAGGTGGGGTTTGTGGCTTTCCTGTTGCTGTGTACCAAAGAACAGTATGCACATACCCTACCCAGTGTGGTCACATTAATTTGGTCTTCTTGTGTGGGTACCTGCATGCGGTGTGGGGACACCTGTGCATGGTACCCTGACACCGTGATACTTATAGTGACATTAACCGCTTGAAGACCGCTGTGTTTAGACCCCCTTCCTGGCCAGGCCATTTTTCAGTGTTCAGCGCTGCGGTACTTTGACTGACATTTATTCCGTCATGCAACGCTGTACTGACATGAATTGTATACCGTTTTTTGGGGGACAGATAGAGCTTTCTTTTGGTGGTATTTAAT
>NW_017308497.1:181560-182701 GCF_000935625.1 Nanorana parkeri | reverse complement strand
CGCTGTACTGAAATGAATTTTATACCATTTTTTGGGGACAGGTAGAGCTTTCTTTCGGTGGTATTTAATCACCACTGCAGGTTTTATTTTTTACTATATTCAGGAGAAATTACTGAAATTTTTTTGAAAAAAAAAAGTTTTTTTTACATTATGTTATAAAACAACTAATATAACCAACTTTTTTGGCAAAATATAAAAGATGGGGTCACGTCGGGTAAATAGACACCAAACATGTCAAGCTTAAAAATTGCGCGCACTCGCAAAATCTCAAAAAACTAGCATACCCAAAATTGGCCATAGGCGACGCTTTAAAAGCTTTTACCGCTCATCAGTTTAGTGTTATCAGTGATTGATGGCCCTAGAACTATTGCTCTCATTCCGACGTTCGCGGCTATATGTACCATGTGCGGCGTAATGGGCGCAATCGTCGTTTTCGCAGGTATGCGCACCTGACGCATGTTTACCTGCCTGTCTGTTGGGTGGGGACTTTAAAAAAATGTTTTGTTTTTTAAAATTCTTTTTTGTGTAACTTTAAAAAAATTTGGGGGGAAGCTTTCAATTTTTTTACTTTTTTTTTCACTTAACTTTATTGCTATCACAGAGGGGGTAGTCAAAATGTTTTTTCCCTCCCCCAATGTTAATGTCAGCACTTACCTTAAATGATGTCTCTTCATCCGATCTTCTTCTTCCTTCCTGTCCTTTCCATCTGTCCCTCCAGCGGTGCGACGGGTCTCCGATCCAGCGCTGACTCCTCTGTCCTTGCTGGCACTTCCTGTCCCACGGTGTCTGCATGCGGGTGCACGGCGTCCATAGACTTACCTTGTGTCTCTCCTCGTCTCCCGGCCGAAAATCTGAACTGCGCATGCGCCCGCCCCAAGATGCTTTTTCGGATCAGTTTCGGATTTTCGGGCAGGGGTGCGCGGAGGCGGGGTAATTTGAAACCGCTGTTAAAGCGGTTAAAAAAAACCCCGTTTTTGCATATATCTACTGCTTGCTAGCAGTAGATATATGCAAAAAAAGCCCGGAGGCTTTAAAAACCCTTTAACATGTGTGGATCAACTGTCGTTTTGTACGTAGGCACACCTGACACGTGTTTGCATTAGTATGTACTGTACATGTACATGGGAATGGGACACTTCAC
>NW_017308497.1:176970-181532 GCF_000935625.1 Nanorana parkeri | reverse complement strand
CCCCCTATATGATAGCACTTTATTGATGACCGGTGCTATTTAAGGTGACAGTAGGGGGTCTATCAGAACCCTGATGTCTCCTTTGCAGCCCACTGAAGCTGATCAGGTGCAGATTGAGCTTGATCAGCTTCTTCTCGGCCTCTCTGGCTGCGGAATGACAGCTCAGGAGCTGGGGGTGATGAAATCGTTGTCGTTTCCAGTTTCATTAAGCAGGGAGGAGATCAGCAAACAGATGTTCACTTGTCTCTCTTCCCTTTTACATGCTGACACCTGCAATGATGGTTTCTGGCCCTCGGGATGAGAAGCAGAGTCCCTGAAACAAAGTGGGTGATTCTAGGCGGCGGGAGGGGGGCACAAATTTACCAGCCCCAACAGTCGGCTTCATACGGGTTCCCAACAGACTCCTGGTGATATTCCCAACACATGCTTATGTTTGTATGTACATGTAGCCAGGGAGGGGGGACTTAAAAAAAAACCTTGTGTGTTTTATAAAAAATGTTTTTAACTTTGTCTATAAACATTTTTTCTTACTCAGCTTGATTGCCATCACATTGTGATAGCACACTAGTAGCGACAGGTTCTCTTTAAGGTGACATTAGAGGTCTATTAGGCCCCTAATGCCACCTTTGCACTCCAGTGAAGCTGATCAAGCACAGACCATGCTTAATCAGCTTCTTCCCCGGCCACAGCAGCCGAGAAATGACAGCTCTGAACCTGACAAAATAATTATTTCCATGAAGGAGAGAACAGTGAGCAGATGTTCATTGATATCCCTCCCCTCTTGCAGTGTACACCCGCTATGTTGGTCTCAGGTCCAGAGGAATGGCAGCAGAGCCCGGGTTAAATGGCAGGGGAGAATTTACTTCTAAGTCCAAAATGGAAGCTGTATATGTACACAAAGTCTCCAGATATAAAGTCCTCCTTGAGAAAGTGTTCGGGGTACCTACAAATGTTGGATGTTCTTTGGACCTCATTTATTGTCACTTTGTCCTGGACTCTTGTGGCCACGTTCCCTCTACACCAGACATAATTATCTACAGACTATCAGACTCACTGTGTTAGGACATCAAACGTTTCACTAGAGTTACCCTTTAACAAATTGATTTACAAAAAAAGGCATCCTGGGAAATACCAAGTCTTCCTATTTCAATAATGTGGGACGTGAAGTCAGCCTTCCATGTGCAGTAATTCTGGCCATTTTCCTTTAGGGCCTGGACCAAAGGGGAGCCAAATGATAATGCCGGCGAGGAAGACTGCGCACTGATGTGGACCAATGGAGAATGGAATGATGTTCCGTGCACCTATGATAACAGTTATGCAATTTGTGAACAGCCGCTCTGAGCTTTTAGCAGATACACAGAGAAGCTGCTTTCATTAGGAACATTAATAAATAGATTCCAGGTGGAGTAAACATCATGATCTCATTTTGTCCTCGGTCCCTTGTCATCATAGTCTCATTTTATCTCTGGTCCCTTTTATTATAATCTCATGTTATCCTTGATCCCTTGTCATTATAATCTCATGGTATTCTCGGTTCCTTGTCATTATAATCTCATGGTATTCTCGGTCCCTTGTCATTATAATCTCATGGTATTCTCGGTCCCATGTCATTATAATCTCATGTTATTCTCGGTCCCTTGTCATTATAATCTCATGGTATTCTCGGTCCCATGTCATTATAATCTCATGGTATTCTCGGTCCCTTGTCATTATAATCTCATGTTATTCTCAGTCCCTTGTCATTATAATCTCATGTTATTCTCGGTCCCTTGTCATTATAATCTCATGTTATTCTTGGTCGATTGTCATGATGGTCTCACTTTATCCCCATCCCTTTTCAGAATAGACTCATTTTATCCTCATTGCCTTGTCATCATAGCCTCATTATATCCTGGTCCCTTGTAATTATAGCCCCATTTTATCCCATTCCCTTATCCTCATAATCTAATTTTCTCCTCAGTCCCTTGTTATTATCGTCTCATTTTATCCCCCATTACTTGCCAACTTGCTTTATCCTCTTACCTTATCATGGTTTCATTTTATCCCTGGTCTGTTGTCATTATGGTCTCATTTTATCCATCCCTTGTCATCATATCCCCATGCCTTATAATAATCACCATCTCATTTTGTCCCCCAACCCTTGTCACCATAGCCTCGTTTTATCCACCTTCCCTTAGCATCTCATTCAATCCCAATGACTTTTCATCATGATCTCATTTTATCCCCAGAACCCTGTCATCATGGTCTCATTTTATCCCCAGTCCCTTTTCATCATGGTCTCATTTTATCACCAGTCCCTTTTCATCATGGTCTCATTATATCCCCAGTCCCTTTTCATCATGGTCTCATTATATCCCCAGTCCCTTTTCATCATGGTCTCATTTTATCCCCAGTCCCTTGTCATCATAGTCTCATTTTTATCCCCAGTCACTTTTCATAATGGTCTCATTTTATCCCCAGTCCCTTGTCATCATGGTCTCATTTTATCCCCAGTCCCTTGTCATCATGGTCTCATTTTATCCCCAGTCCCTTGTCATCATGGTCTCATTTTATCCCCAGTCCCTTTTCATCATGGTCTCATTTTATCCCCAGTCCCTTTTCATCATGGTCTCATTTTATCCCCAGTCCCTTGTCATCATGGTCTCATTTTATCCCCAGTCCCTTGTCATTTGATTCTCTCACATATGGTGCCTGACCACAGCTTGGAATTAATCTTGTTATTACATTTCAATCATAAATAAATACCAAATATATAACATATTTATCAGTTTAATATGATCTCTAGAAATATGTAGAAATAAACAATTCTCACCCTCACTACATAACAATCATTGCAAATGTGACAACTGCTAATAGTAATATAATGTCCGCTATGTACAAACTACAATAAAAATTTATTTACTAAGAACATTTTTCAATTTGATTTTAATTGCTATTAGTAATGGGCCAAAACAGGCCCGAGTTCAGTTTGAATTCAAACTTTTGAACATCCAGAAAGTTTGCATTTGAACTCGAACTCTATGCAAGACAATGGGGGTAGAACTTTAAAAAACAATTGTCCCCTTTAAGAGGGCTTACATGCAAGTTATTGGCCATAAAATGTGTATGGGGATCCGTGTACCGCCCTGGGGGACAGGAATGAATGAAAAAAAGTTTCAAAAATACTGTTTCTAATGGAGCAGTGGTATTTACATTGCTTAAAGTGTAACAATAAAAATGAAAAATTCCTTTAAATATCGTGCCTGGGGGGTCCCCTTACCAACCTTATGGGTTGATGGAAGGGGTTGTTTAAGGATGAAGGTAAGTTGCCAAGGGCTAAAAGCAAAATATTGTAAAGAAGATTTCCACGTGTGAGGATCGAACTCACGACCTTCAGATTATGAAACTGATGCGCCACCTACTGCGCTAACGAGGCCAAGGGCATAACCTTACGCTGGTGCATCAGGTGGCAGAAGTACTTGGAATATATCGTCAATGTTATGATTTTTCTTGGTTTTGTTAAAATAGATTTGCAGTAAAGAACTGCCTATTATATTCTGCCTTCCAGAAATGTCACCAACTCAAGCCCCTTCAGTTGCCCAACTAGCTCAGTTGGTAGAGCATGAGACTCTTAATCTTACCTTACAGCTCCCAGCATATTCACAGTCAGGTTTACATGGACATTCCACAGAGTTCCACACAATCAGCCGCCTCATCATTACAGACAAAGTTTGCCTTTCGAAAATGGACCCCCTGAAACTTGGAAAGCAAAGTAACCGGCAATGTTTTTGGAATAGGAAATAGTATGCCTTGGAAAAAAATGCTGATTTCTTGGCACCAACATGGCAGCTGACATACCATGTGGTAGATCAAGAGTTTGACGTGCTGTAATAAAGGATGGCATTGACCCCTACTGAATAGACACCAGCGCTCGCCGGTCAGGGAAATCCACCTTTTCTTCATCTTCCCCGTGGGATAGAAACACAGGCTATGCCTAATGTATTCCACCTTCCAGAAATTTTGCAAACACCAGCCCCTTCAATTGCCCGGCTAGCTCAGTCGGTAGAGCATGAGACTCTTAATCTCAGGGTCGTGGGTTCGCGCCCCAGGTTGGCGATCCAATTTTGCCATACTCTAGGTCACCCAAAAAGATGCACTAACCGATTGCGCCACAGAGAACTGTGAACTTGTGCCTTGAAGAAAATGGACAGGGTTTTACCAGGGTGAAAGAGTAGTGAATGTCATCCATTGCTGGGTTTGTAGGAAGGCGCTGGGCTCCACGTCTTCCCTGGTGGTCTAGTGGTTAGGATTCGGCGCTCTCACCGCCGCGGCCCGGGTTCGATTCCCGGTCAGGGAAATCCACCTTTTCTTCATCTTCCCTGTGGGATAGAAACACAGGCTATGCCTAATGCATTCCACCTTCCAGAAATTTTGCAAACACCAGACCCTTCAATTGCCTGGCTAGCTCAGTCGGTAGAGCATGAGACTCTTAATCTCAGGGTCGTGGGTTTGAGCCCCACGGAGGGTGATCCAATTTTTCCATACTCTAGGTCAGTGTTTTTCAACCTTTTTTGTGCAAAGGC
>NW_017308497.1:167817-168659 GCF_000935625.1 Nanorana parkeri | reverse complement strand
GTAATAATGCATGGCATCGCCCCCTACTGAATAGACACCAGTGCTCGCTTGTTTTTATGGACCCTCAGTGAGAGCACCCTGCATTTAGAAAACCGCTCGTATTTCAATTGACAGGATGAGAGGAGCGTCCCTGGGTGGGCTTGAACCACCAACCTTTCGGTTAACAGCCGAACGCGCTAACCGATTGCACCACCGATTGCGACCTGTGAACTCGTTCCTTGAGGAAAATGGACAGGGTTTTACCAGGGTGAAAGGGTAGTGAATGGCATCCATTGCTGGGTTCGTAGGAAGGCGCTGGACACCATGTCTTCCCTGGTGGTCTAGTGGTTAGGATTCGGCGCTCTCACCGCCGCGGCCCGGGTTCGATTCCCGGTCAGTGAAATCCACCTTTTCTTCATCTTCCCGGTGTTATAGAAACACAGGCTATGCCTAATGTATTCCACCTTCCAGAAATTTTGCAAACACCAGCACCTTCAATTGCCCGGCTAGCTCAGTCGGTAGAGCATGAGACTCTTAATCTCAGGGTTGTGGTTTCGAGCCCCACGTTGGGCGATCCAATTTTGCCATACTCTAGGTCACCCAAAAAGATCAGAGCACAATCTCTGCTGCGCTGTGCCTTGATCCAGGCAGGCAAGGGATGCTGGAGAATGAAGGGATGCTGGAGTATGGTTAGGACAGGACAAGGTCATCAACATGCGGGCAACGCAGTACCAGGAAACTGTAAAAACTGTCCTTCATCCGCCTAAAGAGAGACAGGTTCCGTTATTTATGGGGAAAAGTCTTTCATGCCCGTGGAAGAAGTCAAACATGTAAAACTGCAAGGGAAAAAACAAAACAAAAAC
>NW_017308497.1:157997-158422 GCF_000935625.1 Nanorana parkeri | reverse complement strand
CCGCCGCGGCCCGGGTTCGATTCCCGGTCAGCGAAATCCACTTTTTCTTCATCTTTCCCGTGGGATAGAAACACAGGCTATGCCTAATGAATTCCACCTTCCAGAAATTTTGCAAACACCAGCCCCTTCAATTGCCCGGCTAGCTCAGTCGGTAGAGCATGAGACTCTTAATCTCAGGGTTGTGGGTTCGAGCCCCACGTTGGGCGATCCAATTTTGCCATACTCTAGGTCACCCAAAAAGATCAGAGCACAATCTGCTTTCGAAAATGGACCCCCTGAAACTTTGGAAAGCAAAAGAACCGGCAATGTTTTTGGAATTGGAAATAGTATGCTTTGGCAAAAAAAGATGATTTCCTGGCACCAACATGGCAGCAGACATACCGTGTGGTAGATCAAGAGTTTGACGTTCTGTAATAATGCATGGC
>NW_017308497.1:157653-157885 GCF_000935625.1 Nanorana parkeri | reverse complement strand
AAAATTATTTTCTCCCACTTACCATCAGTTTCTGGGATGTCTCCAACTTCAAAAGGGCTCTAAATGACCCCATTACCGCTCCACGGTGAGGAAGTACGTAGTGGATGTACTTTGGATCCCTGACATGCCACCCGCCTCGTTAGCGCAGTAGGTAGCGCGTCACTCTCATAATCTGAAGGTCCTGAGTTCGATCCTCTCTGTCTCAAATTTAGCTAAAACAAACAGGATGACA
>NW_017308497.1:147530-148357 GCF_000935625.1 Nanorana parkeri | reverse complement strand
GAAGATTGTAGGTTCGACTCATACCTGGCTCGTCAAAAGTGCCGTGATCATATCCTTTGAGATTGCAAGGCAGCTTCAGCAATTTTTCTTTTAGCTCAAAGTCCTGCACGGTCAGCCAGTGGGCCCAAGCAAAATCCTGCAGCGCTCAGTGGGTTCTCTACGTAAGGGTTGTTTCAGACTCAACACTCTCCTGCTGCCCGATTTTCGCTCTTAGGGTCTCTTTCAATCTCCCGAGATGTCTGGGAATTGTTTTATCTTGGGGGTGGAGGGGTAACACAGTTCACGTGTACACATAAAGTCACTTTTTTTTTTAAGGGCTGCTTGTAAAAGAGCCACCCTCCATGTGTTCCCATATGTTTTAGCGGTTAGGATTTCTGGTTTTCACCCAGGTGGCTCCAGGTGATGATTTCCTGGCACCAACATACCTGCAGACATACCGTGTGGTAGATCAAGAGTTTGACGTTCTGTAATAATGCATGGCATTGCCCCCTACTGAATAGACACCAGCGCTCGCTTGTTTCTATGGACCCTCAGTGAGGGCACCCTGCATTTAGAAAACCGCCCGTATTTCAATTGACAGGATGAGAGGAAAATGGGAGCGTCCCTGGGTGGGATTGAAACACCAACCTTTCGGTTAACAGCCGAACGCGCTAACCGATTGCGCCACAGAGACCTGTGAACTCGTGCCTTGAGGAAAATGGACAGGGTTTTACCAGGGTGAATCGGTAGTGAATGGCATCTATTGCTGGGTTCGTAGGAAGGCACTGGACTCCACGTCTTCCCTGATGGTCTAGTGGTTAGGATTCGGCGCTCTCACCGCCGTGGCC
>NW_017308497.1:133498-140222 GCF_000935625.1 Nanorana parkeri | reverse complement strand
CTTCAGAGGCTGACCCAGGACCATCGCGTATTGTTCCTGCTCCACCTGCATGAAGGGCACGGAAGAGGGCAGCTACAGACGTAGCAATTGATAGATTCCTAAATAAGGCTTCGGCCGCACTTGACAAACAGCCTAATGAGAGTGCTCTGTTCTTTCAGGTTGCAGCATTGAAGATGCAGAGCATGGAGCAGCAGCAACGGCAGCACGCTCAGACGCTTGTGCTCCAAATCATGCATGATGGGCAGCATTGACTCCTTGGTCCAAACAACTACCTTTACCTTTCACGTACACATACAGGTGGTGTGACACGTCCTGCTTGGCATCCATCGGATGTGGGCACTGAGACACAGGCACCAGCACGACATATGCTTCAGAAGCCAATGCCACAACAATGCATGCAACAACCCCCCATGCATCAGCAATACAACCCTGTACATCGTTTGGGCCAACACTATGTGCATCATCCAAACCAATTAGCCCAGCAAGAGTTGATTCAGCCACAGGACCCAAACTATTGGGGTAGTGTTCCCTCAAGAGAGTCTGACTCTCAGGTTTCTTTAGGGCCAAATACATACGCCAATCTTTAAGTTTAACTTCATGACATTAGTATGTTTGCAGCAACACATTTAATATATATTTTGACAGAAGACATGTCTTATTTATTTTGTTGGAGGTAAATGATACATATGTTTGACATTTCAATATGACAAATAAACTTACCTTCATATACTCGTCTTGTAGAACTTTGATTATTGCCGCACAGGTTTCTGGTATGATCAAACCCAGGGCCTGTGGGGAAATTCCGGTGGTGAACTTGAGGTCCTCAAAACTACGTCCTGTGGCAAGGTAGCGTAGGGTAGCAATGAGCCTCTGATGGGGGGGAATTGCTTTGCGCAGCACTGTATCTGCCTTCACAAGGTGAGGGGACACCAGTGTCAACAGGGTGCTGTAGGCATCATCAGACATCCTGAGGTAGTTCCTGAAGTCCTCAGGATTGTTCTCTTGCAATTCCTGGAGAAGAGCTACATGGGAGTAGCGGTCACGCATACGCAGCCAATTCTTCACCCAAATGCGCCTTGGAATTGACCTGCGTTGACGATGAGTGCGTATGGCAGCAACACCAACCATGATGATAAGCATTTCTGGCATATCATGATCCATCATTTTCTTGCAACAAACAAGTGTGGGGGATGGTTGCTCTGAAGTCCTTAGCATTTATCTCAATTGATGTCCAATTAACGCATCCTTGGCTGTGGGAACATGAGATAATTTCCGTCGTGCGACCACGATCGTACGACTACACCGTCTGGTCGTACGACGATCGTACAAAAAATAACGCCGCATTGTAGCGCGGTCGCCCTCTTGTCATACGATTTTAAAAGGGTCGTACGAAAATAATCATGAGATGATCGTAAGGTGTGTGCCCAGCCTAAGGCTGTTCCTTATCCCCTGCGTATCTCTAGCGTGTTCAGATGATTGCCAATAAATGGTTGAGTGTCTTTGTAGCAAGACATTACCATCACCCATGTACGTTAGTCTTTACTTGGCAACATGGCACACAACATTCAGGTGTTAGCAGGAGACATTTTGAGAGGGAGCAGACAGCCATTTGTTATCAAGACATGAAAACATGAGTGCTTCATTTCATAGAAAGAAGCCAGCAATATTGCACAGATTCCATGCACCGAATGTAAGCCTTTTGACCTGGCCGCAATTTAAGAGGGAGACTAGACCGCTTTTTCCTGAATTTTAAATGTTGGTGTTGTATTTTAGACAAGAGCCAGAAGAAGCTCATCTTGTCAGCGTGTTTACGATGCCGCAATGAAAGGGGTAGAGATGAGGCAGATTTTGTAGTGAAATACCATTTAGAGCGTATTATTCATGAGTTAAAGGCTGGAGATTCTGTACAGACACAACAGTGAAGCGGTGGAAGAATATTAAAGAAGCCGCAGGAAAGGTGGAGAAAGCACAAACCTACGAAATGAATGTAGCAGAAACAGGGAGTTCCTCGCCTGCAGCAATCTCACAGGGGAAGATTTGCAGAACGGCAGATCACCATTTCCGGACAGCGTTCCATCTCAGGAACCTGGCTGCTGGGAAGGCCTCAGGAGACAGGAAGCAGCAGGGCCAGTGGCGCAATGGATAACGCGTCTGACTACGGATCAGAAGATTGTAGGTTCGACTCCTACCTGGCTCGTCAAAAGTGCCGTGATCGTATAGTGGTTAGTACTCTGCGTTGTGGCTGCAGCAACCCTGAGTCACGGCATTCTTATGCGCCGTTTATAGCTGTTGCACATACCGATGTCTCCAGTTGGGGAACATTCCTGTGTGGAGGGCCAGAGAAGCCCATTGAAGGATCCCCTCCAAGCTTGGTTGTCCTCAACATCACCTTGGTGTCACATCCTTTGTAACTTCTAGACAGACTGTAGAGGCCTTTGAGATTGCAAAGCAGCTTCAGCAATTTTTCTTTTAGCTCAAAGTCCTGCACGGTCAGCCAGTGGGCCCAAGCAACATCCTGCATCGCTCAGTGGGTTCTCTACGTAGGGGTTGTCTTAGGCTCAACTGAAAACTCAATCATGACATCCAACGTTGTCCACGACGACTCAACAAAATAAAAAAAATAACAATAAAAAATAAATAGATTTAATCATTTTATAAAACGATGTCCCGTTCACTCACGATAAACACCTGCCGCAGAATGGCATTCTGACAGATGCCTGTAACATATAAACATTTGGGCAGTGACAGCTAGCACCGCCCAACTGTTTACAGTTGTATCAGTGTGAGCCATGATTGGGCAGAGTTATCATGACTTTGCCCAATCATGACTCTAATTTTCTCTGTGGTCAGGTGCAAGGTTTTAGCCAATCAGGGCTCACAAGGTACGGTGCTGGCACGTACAGCTCCATGCTGCGTGCACGGACGTATCGGGCAGTGCAGGGAAGGACAGGTCTGCGTGTAATTAGTACACAGCCCCTGTCCTTCTCTATGAGAGTGTGCGGCCGTACGCCGCCCTACGCTCACCCAAAGTGCAGGGTGTCCGTATGGGTGTGGGTGTCCCGACTCGTACGCAGACAGGATCCATCCTGTCCGCGTACGAGTACGGACACCTGCATGGACACGCAGGGCGGGTGAGCTTCGGGCGGCGTACGGGCCGGCATACTCCCATAGAGAAGGACAGGGGCTGCATACTAATCACATGCAGCACCTGTCCTTGCCCGATACAGCCATGCACGCAAATGAATGGCAACGCAATGCACCTCCCACACCAGAACACGTAGTAGGTGGGATTGTGTGGTTCAATGCGATAATCACACGGGACTGTTCGATTAACGCACTAGTGTGAACGGGCCCTCAAAAACACTGACACACAACCACAGACACAATCTCACACACTCACAGACATTCTCACAATAACATACACTTTTTTTGTGATCCATCCAGTCTCCCTATCTTATGAGAACTGGAGTGGATCCTCAGACTGGGGTCCAGTGTGGGCTTCTGTGCTGTGACGGAGCTCCATCCATATGTGCATTGCTTGTTAAACTCCCTTACGTGCCCTGTAGAGGTGCCGGGTGACAGAATGTGATGTCATTCCAGTCCAGGCACCTCTACAGGACATGCGAGGGAGCAGTAAGCAATGCACATATGGATGGACCTCCCTCATGGCCATAGCCCCATCCCACCCCCACTTAGGCTGGCACTCTGCGCCGGGGAACATATTTTAAATTGATGCTTGGTGTGAGAACTGACAGTGCTGTGCTAGGGGGAGGCAGAGGAGCCTCTCACGTGGAAAAGTGGAAATCACGGCCCACCAGTTGAGAACCAAGGCTCTAGGGCACATTATTATTATGATTATTATTATTATTACATAGTATTTATATAGCGCCAACAGTTTGCGCAGCGCTTTACAATATAAGGAAGACATGACAATCACAATACAATTCAAGACAGGATGGTAAGGAGGGCCCTGCCCCTGAGGGCTTACAATCTGAAAGGGAGGGGCCAGTGATACATGAGGAGGTAGCTGTGTGGGATGAATTGATTGAGAACGTGATGGTAGAGTGGTTAGGTTGAGGTGGGACAGGCTTCCCTGAACAGATGAGTCTTTAGGGATCGAATAAAGGCAGTCAGAGTGGGAGATAGACTGAAAGGTTGGGGTAAAGAGTTCCAGAGGATGGGAGAGACTCTAGTGAAGTCCTGGAGGTGAGCATGGGAGGAGTTGACAAGGGAGCTGGAAAGCAGTAGGTCATTTGAAGAGCTTTGTATAGAGGTTGGCCAATGAGGAGGGAGTTGCAATAGTCGAGATGTGAGATAACAAGGAAGTGGAGGAGTAATTTTGCAGTTTCATTGGTGAGGAAGGGACGTATTTTGGAGATGTTACGAAGGTGAAGGCGGCAGGATTTGGATAGTGATTGGATGTGGGGAAGAAAGGAGAGTCCAAGCCAAATATGACATCTAGCACCTTGGCATGGGGGGAGGGATGGATAGTTGCATTATCAATCTCAAGGGAAAAGTTGGGGGAAGGAGTACGAGCGGGAGGAAATATCTTGAGCTCATAGGCACCAATGGGAGGATGAACAGACCATAGAGCACCAGCTTATCTCTATGGAAATAAACGACTGGGCAGGATCCTGTTTGATCCGCCTCCCCTCCCACAAAAGCAATTGGCCATCAATGGTTTGCAGGTGCGTTGAAATTAAATTGTCTAATCCGGATAAATTGGGCAAGTCGCACCTCTATAGCTATCTTAAAGTGCAATTCAATCCTCACACCTTTTTAGACACCGAAACATGTAAATTTTGTTTCGTTCAAAATGGATATTCGTACGAATTTCATTAGTGTGTCCGAATGCGAACAAATCCTGAATGTTTCTTCGACGAAAATTGGATCCATTCGAGTTTCGTTCAAAATGAAACTAAATCAGACATGTCTCTGGCCAATCAGATGGGGCTTTTTTTTGGCTGTTGGGGGATGGATTACAAGCACGGTCATGTGACTGTTACGAAATGAAAATTTGGACAGATCCGAAATCCGAATAACCAACCGAATCACATTTCGGATCTGAAATGTCTAGTCTACACTGCACTGCACAGCTCTGTTGACCCGACAACAAGTGCTGTACGTCCAACACCGAGGACACTGAGAACTCCCCGAGGGCAGAGGTAAGGGAAGTTGTGATCTCAACAGGCTGGAGTGGATCCTAGACCAGGCTGTATTGTTAAGTCACAGGGTAGTCTGCAGAAAGATCATGGCAAGTGCAGGACCTGGCTGTGCTGCCTGACAGGGTTACCTGGATCACATGACTGGGTACAACTGTTCCTATATAGATATCAACTGTGTATTTAGCTGTTTGCTTGGGGCCCTGCTTTAACCCTTTGGCTGCCCCTGTACATCATTCATCGCTGGCAGCTGGCCCCTTCAACCAGATAGCCACTGGGACTCTGATTACATGTGTAAAGCCGACTGTTGGATTTACTGGAAGCGATTCTGGTGGCCGCCAGATCACTTCCAAGGGCCAATGTGCACCCCCTTTCCCAGTTCACACCATCTCCAGTGTGTTCAAGCACGGTTAGCTGCTGGAACGCCTTGGATCGCATACTGTCCCGCTCCCTGCGTTCTGGGGCGGGAGGGGGTGCAGTGCCATCACCTGCACTAGAACACTTGGCACAGCAATGGCCGCGATCCGGTCCAGTGCAAGCACAAAAAAATTGTACAAGCACTTTTGGTGCGCTTGATCTCACTGCTGGCGGGGGGCGTAGCTGTGGTGCCATTGATTTGAATGGCTGTGGTGCCACGCCCCCTCCCGCTCCAGAATGTAGGGAGCCAGATAGTATGCGTTCCAGTGCATTCCAGCAGCTACTCGTGCTACAAAGCACTGGAAATGGTGTGAATGGGCCTTAATTCCGGACTCCGCTGCCCCTCCTGCGGGCCCAGGACCGGCATCCCTGGCTTCCGTGGGGAGAGAGAGAGACCAGCGAATATCCGTTTGCCAATCTCCTTCCCTCTGAATGGAGCCAGAAGCCAGGCTGATTGCGTCACTTCTGGTCCCTTAGCTGTCATTCCCCGGTGCCAGAAACCAGAGAAGAATCTGCACTTCAGTAGCTTCTTTGGAGTGCAAAGGTAACACTATGGGTCTAATAGACCCCTAATGTCACCTTAAAGGAGAACTATGAGGTGAGTGAAAATCACTCAGCCTCATAGTTCGAGCCGACGTGTGACAGAGACTGTCACAGGTCGGCTCAATAGATCGCGAAGTGAGCGAACACATACCGTCGCTCGCTCACTTTCTCGATCATGTCCCTGCAGGGTTTCCCCCCCTCCGCGCTCCGATCCTCCAGCGCTGACTGGCGGAACGGTCGGGGGAGGGGGCGTGTACAGCTGGCTCTACCTCTAGATAGGCCAGCTGTCAGTCCCGCAGAGCTGGGTGGATCCAGACAGTAATGTCGGGATCCGTCCCGGCTGCTACAGTCTCAGTATACCGCGAGCTGTAGCTCTCTAAATACTGAGCTTTGAGTGATGGGAGGACGCTAGTTTATGTGCCTTTAAAGAGAACCTGTCACCACTAGTATGCTAAAATAAATGGGGCTTGTAACCCCCCCCCCCCCATGTGATAGCAATTAAGTAAAAAAAAAAGGTTTAAAAAAACTAAAATTAAAACTGTTGCACAATCAAAAAGAAGAAAAGAAGGTTCCCCAGTAAAGAAGAGATATTATAATCACCT
>NW_017308497.1:132359-133486 GCF_000935625.1 Nanorana parkeri | reverse complement strand
CCCCTACATCAGGACACAGTAGTGACTTTCATTTTGCGACAGGGTCACTTTAAAGATTTGACACATTGACACGTTTGTGGGGTTTTTTTCGGTTTGAGTTTCCGTGGGAAAATAACGGTTTGCTAAATAGATATTAAAAAAAAATCTTCAGTAGCAAAAAAAATTACAAAGCGCAACGTCTTCGTTTCCCTATTATTATTATTTTTTTTTTTTAATGAACTCGTCAATAGGCGATATCTGATCTTTTCTGATAAACCATCAATTCCCCGCATGACACCACAGAAGATTCGACCAGCCCTCCTTTATCTTACAACCCCCTCCCTCTCCTCTCCCCTCTCCGCTTTTCAGAACCCCTCGGATGATGGATGCTGCAAGTTGTCATGATGAACTGGGAAGGAATCCTGCTTCGGAGAAGGAATTAAACGTCTCGCAGAGAAGAAAACACGGGAAGAGTGGAATATAAAAGAAGGAGAAGAAAGATACAGATCAGGTAAGAAAAAAAAAAAAGAAAGATCATAAATAAAATGAGGATCTGTAAGAATTTGTGACCGGGGCGAGGGTACAAACCGAAGTTTTAAAATGATTAATTTTAAAAATAATAATAATTAGAATGCTACGCCGTGATTTGTTTTTTTTTATTTGTATTTAGGAAAACAAACATATTTACCTTTCAACATTTGATGGACTATAATGATTGTCGGCTGATAGCTGTCCTCATAAATTGCAACTATTTTAATTACACGCGCGCAGCAGAAGTAGATGGAGGGCCATTCTCTTACCTCTCATACCGAGCCGGAGATCTTATTTTTCCCCATGGGCCAATATGTCTTAATTGGCTGGGATGCAATATAACAAACGTGTTGTACAGGATTCTTTTAATATGTGATTTATAAAAGCAGAATAACTAGAGGTAGCTAGAGGTTTAGGGTTAGGGTAAGGATTTAGTCAACATTCTTTATTTATTATTTTTGCTATAAGTATTTTTTTTAATAAGTACATTAATAATAATAATAGTAATAGTAATCATAATAATAATAATAATAATAATAGTAGTAGAAGTAGTAATAGTAATAGTAATAATAATAGTAGTAGTAGTAGTTATAGTAGTAATAATAATAAAAATAATA
>NW_017308497.1:120183-132277 GCF_000935625.1 Nanorana parkeri | reverse complement strand
AAAGGAATTTTTATTTCCAGTCTGTGTTTTAAAACATATGCATATTATACGTTATATTTAATGTAAAAAGGAATTTTTATTTCCAGTCTGTGTTTTAAAACATATGCATATTATACGTTATATTTAATGTAAAAAGGAATTTTTATTTCCAGTCTGTGTTTTAAAACATATGCATATTATACGTTATATTTAATGTAAAAAGTTTTTTTTTTATTTCCAGACTGTGTTTTAAAACATATGCATACTATACTGTTATATTTAATGTAAAAAGTAACTGATAGCTAGAACATACAGTGAACACAAGTGAATATTTTTATTTTATATTTAAAAAAATTAAATGTATATATTTTGTAACTTTTACTACTACATTTAATATAGTAATAATAATAATAATAATGATGATAATAAAATAAAAAATAATCAGTATGCTCATATGATAGAAATAGAAAAATGATATTTCTGCATATTTTAGCTTTGAGAATAGGGTTCCATTCGTCATCGCTCTAATAACTGTTGAAGTGTTAATGTTATCATATACTTGTGTCTTGTGTCTGTCTATATTCTACAAACTAAAATGTTTGTACTGCTCCAAAAATATTTAGCAATGTGCTACATACATTTTATTGTGTTAAACATAGATAAATATATTTGTGTTATTGTAATATTGTATTTTGTATTTTGTTAATAACTTAAATTAATATTGCTATTGTTTTAAGATTCACCAGAATAACATATTTTATTACATAATATTACCAAACAATTAATGAGTACCTAAAATTAAAAATATATAAGTCAAACCTCACATTACATTAAGAATATTTATGTACATTAAAAAAAAATAGAAAGATATAAATGCATCAAGTTCATTTTGATTACATATTAAATGACACACTGAAGGTGGTATAAAACCTAAAGTATGTTTCTTAACAGTTACTTAAGTAATTAAGTTTATTTTCCACACCCATAAATGTATGGTTTATTTATTTTCTTTATAACCTAAAAAAACTGCTCACTTCTCACATCGAGTCCAACATTTTCCCAATTGAATCCAAGTAGAAAAATGTATACATATGAGTATTTTTTGCAATTTGTGATCTGTCTCACCAATAAATGTAAATGTCGCCTTTATTTGTAATTCATTAAAAGGATACTAGCCATGTTAAACAACATTATTTTTCCCCATCAAGCTATATGGTATCGAGCCCCTTGGCATTTGCCCTTTGGCCGGATGCTGTCAGCTTTTTTTTTTCCCGTGTCTTCCCCTTTTAATCCTTCATTCATTTTTCTTGGAATGCATTCCTAGTTTTCTTTGTCACTTGTACAACGTCTTTGTACTTATGCTGGCTTTCCCCCGGGGGAGTCCTACCTGTTGTTAGCCATAAATTAATAGATTTTTATACAGTGAAACAAACTGAGACTTGTATTGTTTATATAGAGAGTGTCTTGGAATAGACTTATATACATTGCAGGGTGTTAAGTCATTGTCAGTGAATGTGGGAGAGATATCTTTATAAACATCTACGGCTACAAGGGAGGACATAATGAGGTTGAAAATGCTCAATTTATTGGCATACCCTTTAAGACTCCCCCTACAATGGATCAGGAAATGGTGACGTGTCTATGGACACATTGTGACCTCTGCAGACACCCCTTGACCGATTCCAGGGGAGAGACCATTGGGCGGATTTGGGTTTTCCTTTACCTAGATAAGGCCCCAGTGCCGTCTCCTGAGTGAACAAACATTCAAATATTATTCATATTCATGGTAAATATCTTTCATAAATTAGATCTAGTCCCATCTCGTGTTAGCCCGAGGGCCTCCGTACACTGGAGAGTTCAATCTCATCCTACCGAGCATTTTAAATTGCTCGTCGTGATCACATTTTGCAACGTCTTGACGTCGATGAGCTATAAATGAGATAATTGCCGATATACGGTTACATTTAATTCACGAAGAATTCTAATCCACAATTTCTTCTGCTTTTCAGGCGGTAAAATTAATCAATACATCCACTTAGAATGAAGACAGAAAACAGCCCATCCTCGTGCCGCGAACATTCATCGTTCCTTGAAATCGGTAAGTGGCCGGGATTGGGGGCTCTGGTTTGGATGGATACCTGTTCAGCTCAGTGACTTAGATCAATGGAAAAGACGGCATAGGGTTAAGAGCCAGGCAGATAGCTTTTTTCACATGGAAGTCAGGAACATTTATTTTCCCCCACGGTGTCCAAAGTCCTTTGAATGATGCATACAGCCCTTGTTTGTTGGATTCACAATGGAAGCAATAACATAGGCGTGACTTCTATATTTAGGAAGCACATAGGCTGCACTTGCTGACCTCTCTCTCCAAAAACGACTTCGTTACTTTTTAAGTCACTGACTCGAAACAAGTATCAGGAGTTCTAACTTTTGTGATCTGCATGCTTGTTGCAGGTCGGTGTCTAAGGACATAGTTCCCCCGTAGATGGCCAGGACGCTGGTATTTACGAGGGAGGTCTACAATAGCAGCCTCCAAATTTCTCTCAGTACGGGTTTCCTTTAAGACGGAAAGTCTTAAGATAACATATCACAATTTTTAGAATTTGAGATTATTTATGTCAGTGGCGTCACTAGGGCGGTGCGGGGGTTGCGGCCGCACACGGGTGACACCATTGGAGGGGTGACACCAAAATGACTGACAGTCATTTTGGTGTCACCCCCTCTGAAAAGTTGAGCACTCGGTCATGGACCGAGAGCCCAACAGTTGCAGGAGAGAGAAGGGGATCCGGCAGGCATACTTTATCCCGCCGGGTGAACGCCCCCTCCTCTCCCTGCCGGCGTCCATCACCAAGATGGCCACCGGCAGGTATCACCAAGATGGCTGCGCATGCCCGATGACGTCACCGCGCACACGCGTGGTGACGTCAGGCACATGTACGGTGATGTTATGGAGGGGTGTCACTAAGTCGAGCCGAAGGCATGTGCTTCGGCTCGACTGAGCCGAGGTGAAAGCCGAAGCTGGCCGACCACCAGCCTACTTCTAACAGCTCCAGCCACTTGCAGAGAGATCAGCGTCCCTGGTTACCAGCTAACCAGGGACACTGATCTCCAGACAGCCCAACTCTCCCGCTCCCGGCCGCCCAGGAGAGAAACACTGCTTTTCTTATTTTTTTTATTCTGACACGGAGCCGTTGGCTGGCGTCAGAATAAAAAATGTAAGAAAAAATGTCACCATAGGAATGCATTGTTAGATTCCTATTGGCTATTTCAATTTGCAATAGCCAAGAGCAAACCAGCTATTTTGCACCCGCCCACTGCTGCAGTTCTCCATCAGGTCCCCACTAGTGATTGACAGCAGCAGAGGGCGGGTGCAAAATAGCTAGTTTGCTCTTGGCTATTGCAAATTGAAATAGCCAATAGGAATCTAACAATGCATTCCTATGGTGACATTTTTTTTCTTTCTTTTTTTTTTGACGGCAGCAGAACCGCCGGCCTATAGAAAACAGTTGGGCTGAGCTAGCTGCGACTGCTAGCTCCGCACAATCGTTTTCTATTTTTTTTTTCTCCTTTTTTAACTATTTTTCCGTTCTGCTCGGTCCCACAGAGGGACCGAGTAGAACTGCCGAGCCGATTGCCGCTCAGCAGCATTCGGCTATTCACTCACTGCTGTTCGCCATCTATAAGAATAGACCGAACAGCAGCGAGTAGCCTGCAGGAGGTTCGGCTTAGCCGATCCAGATGTTGGATCGGCTAAGTCGAACTCCTTCTGCACTTCTGGTCGGCCGACCGACCCGAAGCCACCCGATGTACGGCTGAAATTAGCCGTACAAACCTGAAGTGAATAGCTGAACAGCGTTCGGCTCACTTCACTTCAGGTCGGTCGTTCACTCAGCTGCCTATGGCAGCTTAGTGAATAGACCACATATAGTTAACTAGAAGGGTTCCAACAATGCAAAAAGTTATTCCCATTTAATATTAATCCCACATCGAAGACAGAAAAAGTTTGGGGGTTTTACATATACTCAAATCTTGACTTGTAGAGGAACCCAATCCCCCTTACACAACATGACTCCCTTATCCATCTACTGCGTGGTTGTTACAAGTATTAAACTCAGATGTAGTCAATCAACTATCGTTTTCAGGAAGGAGTTCATCAATGGGAGTCTGCCTGGTTTTCTTAGCACAGGTTTCCTCGGAAAGTTGGAAATGGGCCGGGACACCACCCATGGTTAGTTTTTTTGTCAGTATGATTGATTATAGATTACGCCGCGAGTTCATCACCATTTCCAGGAACAATAAATTCCACTTAACGCCAAGAGTTTGAAAAACTACAAAAACTGCAGCTTGGAAGAGGCTGAGACGGTGATGAAGTTGGCTTTCTGTCCAAACACCAAATATGGAGCCTGCGCCACTAGCCCTAGACCCCAAGCCGGGGGGTTCAGCCTTTTTCTGTAGAAGATTCAGATTGACCTTTGGAGCATTGTTTCATTCACAGCTCTGCTTTGAATACATTCACAATTAATATATGGCTACAAGGAAATGCCGGCCACACACGGCGAGTCTCACGGTTGGACCGAAATCTAACAATTGTGAAGTGTTGGAGTTTACATGACTGGGTATGATCTAATACCCAACGCCAGCCAAAACCCTTGCTGGGGGGGTTAACGTTTTTAACCTCTTGCCGTCCGCCCGTAGTAAAAAAACGGACGGACGGCACTGCAGCATCTGCGGGTTGCCGTCTCCAGACGGCAATTTTTTTCTGCTCGCGCGCGCCCCCTAGCGGGCACGCACGGGCAGAAAAGACCCGCTAAATGCACACACCCGTTACCGGGTGTTTCACATATAGGCGATCGGCGGGTCCATAGCCCGCCGATCGCCTATATGTGCTCGTTCGCGGCACCCCCCCCCCCAGGGTTGTTATCCCCCTATATAATAGCAATACCAATAAGTGCAAAAAAAATAAATATAAATAAAAAAAAATAAAAGTAACACATAAAAAAGTAAAATAAAATAAAAGTCACATATAAAAAAAGGGGAAAAAACCCCCCCAAAATGTTTAACTCCCCCACCCCCACGTTTACGCGCCTATAAACGTAAATACGCGTCCGGTGCCCCAGCGCGCAAAAATTACAATTGCGCTACACATGTTACATATCGCCGCGAACGTCGCAGTGAGAGCAATCATTTTAGGGCCATCAATCACTGATAACACTAAACTGATGAGCGGTAACAGCTTTTAAAGCGTCGCCTATGGCCAATTTTGGGTATTATCGTTTTTTGAGGTTTCGCGCGCGCACGCAATTTTAAGGCTTGACATGTTTAGTGTCTTTTTACCCGACGTGACCCCATCTTTTATATTTTACCAAAAAATTGGGTAATAATAAATGTTTTATCATTTAATATAGGGGAAACTGTTTTTTTTTTTTAAATTTCGGTAATTTTTCCTTAATATAGTAAAAAAATAAAACCCCCAGTGGTGAATAAATACCACCAAAAGAAAGCTCTATCTGTCCCCAAAAAAGGGTATAAAATTCATTTCAGTACAGCGCTGCATGACGGAATAAATGTCAGTCAAAGTACCGCAGCGCTGAATACTGAAAAATGGCCTGGATGGGAAGGGGGTTTAACACCGCGGATGTCAACTGGTTAAAGTGCACCTGCACCCAGACAATTGAGGATTTACATGATCTTAACAAGCAGTAAAAGATTTTTTAAGCAAGCTATCCCTGGCCTCTATAGCTATATGTACGGTGAAGTCATTAATTCTCTAATTTCCTCAAAGATCACCACAAAGGCTCTAAAGTTGGGTTTTAGTTGGTTCCTAATGGCTTAAAAATATCTGCTGTGTGTTTATATTAGAAGAATGGGAGGATGACCACCTTTCTGGTGAAATAGAAAATACTTACTTAAAGGAGAACTATGAGGTGAGTGACTTTCACTCAACCTCATAGTTCGAGCCGACGCGTGGCAATGAAACTATTCGCTCACTTCTCGATCCTGTCCCTGTAGAGAGCCGTGACTGTCACTCACGGCTCCCTGCAGGGATTCCCCCACCCCTGTCCGATCCTCCTGCGCTGTCTGGCGGGAACGGATGGGGGATGGGCGGATACAGCTGGCTCTGCCTCTAGATAGGCAGAGCCAGCTGTCAATCATGAAGTTGTGTGGATCCAGACAGTAATGTTGGGTCCGTCCCGGCTGTGGCGTCTCAGTATACCGCGAGCTGTAGCTCCCTATATACTGAGCTTTGGGTGACGGGAGGGCGCTAGTTTGTGTCCTCCCGTGACCCTGAGGAGTACTATGGGGAAAAGCCCTGACCCCATAGTTCTCCTTCAAAACGCCAAAACATTATATATTTTCTGAAAGCCAAGACCCTGTAGAATAAAATGTTGGCTGTTGCCAATTTTTTATGTTGCATGATTTTAGCACAACTCCTTATCAAACCCCAACATTGTGTAAAAAATGCACTTAAATGCCCCAAAACACAAAATAATACCCATTTTTATACTAAAATATGAAAGATGAGGTTACAACAAGTAAATAAATACTCAACATGCCCGGGTTAAAAATGGTGTCCGTTTATGAAACTGCGACAAAATTCAGTACCCCAAAAAGTCCCTAGACAACGCTTTAAAACCCTCCGCAGGTCATCATTTTAGAGATACGCATAAATATTGGCCCTAGAATTATTGCTCCCACTCCGGTGTGTGTGGCGATACCCAACATGTGTAGCGAGATCATCATTTTCATACGTAGGCGCATCCGACGTGTGTTTACGTGAATGCACTCTGGGGCGGGGGACTTTAACAATTTTTTAATTATTATTTATTTCATTTAATATTAATTTTAAAAACTGTTTTGTTTTTTTTAAACTGTATTTTAATTGCTATCACATAGGAGGGCTTACAAGCACCCCCATGTGATAGCATATTGTCAGCCCTGCCCCTGAGGGCTTACAATCTAAAAGGGAGGGGCCAGTGATACATGAGGAGGTAGCTGTGTGGGGATGATTGTTTGAGAACGTGATGGTTGAGCGGTTAGGTTGAGGTGGGATAGGCTTCCCTGAAAAAATGAGTCTTAAGGATCGCCTAAAGGCAGTCAGAGTGGGAGATAGACGGACAGGTTGGGGTAAAGAGTTCCAGAGGATTGGAGAGACTCTAGAGAAGTCCCGGAGTTAAGCCAGTGGAGGGATCGGCAGAGGGGGGTGGGGGATGAAAGCCAGTGCAGGGATTGGTAGAGGGGGCTGGAAGACACTGAGCGGTGAATGAGTCTAGCAGCAGAATTCATGATAGAGACTGAAGGGGGAGGAGCCTATTTAGAGGTCGGCCAATGAGGAGGGAGTTGCAATAGTCAAGACGAGAGATAACAAGTGAGTGGATGAGTCATTTTGTGGTTTCATTGGTGAGGAAGGGGCGTATTTTGGAGATGTTGCAAAGGTGAAGGCGGCAGGATTTGGATAGTGATTGGATGTGGGGAAGAAAGGTGAGGTCCGAGTCAAGCTTTACAAATGTAAACAGACTCCCGGTGGCAAAAGCCGCCGGGAGTCGGTTTAAACGGGCCCGATACCAGTGATGTACACCGTACGTCACTGGTCATGAAGGGGTTAAAGGCTAAGTTCACTTTTTAGACTATGTTTCATGTTACCCCCATACCATAAACTTCCCTCCACCTTACAGGGTGGTTTTTGCTGCAGATTAGTGTAACTATTTGAATTTGCCACAGCTGTGCATGGCCAGGGCTGTATCTAGGGTGAATAGCGCCTATGGCAAACACCAAAATTGTTCCCTTCTCCAAACATCTGACACCCCAACAAGCAACCATGGCATAGAAATGCCTGCAATACTCACTGCCTGTGCCAGGCTCTGCATTAGAAGAGTTATCAGTCAGAGCCCAGCAAAGGAAGTGTGCAGTGTAACCTACCCTGCCCCGGGCTTTTGTTTACAAGCTGCGCTGTCTGTCACTGTGGGTTAGTGGTGATGGGAGGTCTGTGTAGGGCACATATTAACTAAAGGGGCAAACACTACCGCTGTCCCTGAGTGGTGTGGTACCCCCCCCCCTCAAGCGGCACCCATGGCACGTGCCCTACCTGCCATACCATAGATATGCCATTGTGCATAGCTCCATCTGAACAGCTGCATCATCCACTGACTCCTTTGTAGTCCGGCTGGTCCGGAAAATGGTGTGAACCTGCCCGCACTTCCAGTGCATTCCAGACCAGGCAAAATGAGACACGCAGTATTTTTCTGGCCTGGTCTGGTCTGGAACGGACTGCGTTGGTGTGAACAGAGGCCAGGGATAGCATAGGGATACATTACGATGCATTTTGGGTCCGGAAACAGTCTGGTCTTGTCTGGAGATGATCTGGATGTGGTGTGAATGGGTCCTGAGTCCAGATCCATACCTTTGTACAAACCTGAAGGACCTGGGGGAAACATTGATAGAGCCTGTGCATTGCACTGATTGTGTGTGCAATGCCCTGCAGGCTTCATTGCAAAAACAAAAACATTAAATGCACGATAATCCTGCAATTTTGCTGCATTTAATATTTTATTTGTAAACGGTGGACTTAGACTTTAAAGTGCTTTTACTGCTGGTTCAGAATACGTCAAATACTTTTATTTGATATGCTGTTATAACAAAGACCTTTCTCCTGATTTTTTCTTTTACTTTAAAGATGATAGAAAAAGCTTCTTTTTTTTTTTTTAAACACTGTACTGACAGAGCGCAGCGATGCGCACAGAAAGAAATGGTGTCCCGGGACCTGGGGGAGGTTTCTTTGCTAACAAAACCCAATGTGATCAGCATTTCATAGCTGTCTTGGTTCTCAACTGCTAGTTAAAGCTGGAGCTGTCAGAGATCAGAAAACTAATCCATGACAGCTGACTAGAGTTCACTTTAAGAGTAGTTGATGGTTGGAAAAGACTTCCAGCAGAAGTATTGTGTCAGTCAAAGGTAAGTGAAGGTAAACATGCCTGGGACAAACATAGAGCTATTCTTGAGCAAAAAGGTTAAAAACAATTTAAAAAAGGATCAGATTTGATGGACCACTCTGTCTTTTTCTGCTGTCACTCTTGTATGTTTCTGAACTCTAAGGCCTCATTCACACGAGAAAAAGTCCGGCACGTACAGCTCCCGGGAAGGACAGGTGCTGCGCGCACGGTTGTATCAGGCAGCTCCCGGGAAGGACAGGTGCTGCGTGTGATTAGTACGCAGCCCCTGTCCTTCTCTATGGGAGTACGCGGCCATACGCCCCCCTACGCTCACCGGCACTGCGCGTGGGAGCGGGTGAGCGTACTCGTACGCTGACAGGATGGATCCTGTCTGCGTCCGAGCAAGGACACTGCACCCCTACGGACCTGCACTTGAGGTGGGCATAGGGCAGCGTACGGCTGCGTACTCCCATAGAGAAGGACGGGGGCTGCGTACTAATCACACGCAGCACCTGTCCTTCCCGGGAGCTGCCTGATACGGCTGCGCACACAGCGCGGAGCTGTACGTGCCGACCGATTCTCGTGTGGATGAGGCCTAATGTGTACAGAAGGTGGGGACTATGGCAGAAGGATCTCACTGGTGTCAGCCCCTAAGGCCCTGTGCTAAGAACTAATAGCATCAGGCTCCTATTGGTGAAAACCAGCGTGCCACTTTGCTGCGCCTTTGTGTATAAATCCCAAAATATGTCGGTTGCCATTGAGAATAGTCATTAAAAAATTAGAAATTCCTGTATGTTTTTACACGCACCTCAAGGAGTTAACCAGCCGCCAAGGATACAAACTTGAAACTCCTTGCAGTTGTGTTTGTAGAGAAGATTGACTTTATGAAGGTCAAGTTTAGCCATGTGTATATAGGATGGATAGTCTCTCTGCCTCCACATTTCAAATGCTTCATCACCGACTTTGAAGGTGTGCCAGAGATGAGCTACCAGATAAAATCAGATTCAGAACTAAGAAACTTTGATTTCCTGTGGTAAACAGATGTGTTTGAATGTTACACTTGAAAACAGAGACTCGTGTGGTGACATGAAAGGTCAATGAGCAAGAACCATAAAAACTGCAGATATACTTTTTTGTTGTTGTTTCAATGTGGCTACTAGTCCACCTAACATGTCAAAAAGTTAATGGCCACGGCAACCATAGACCTAGCAGAGCATGCCACAAGTGATATGGGGTCTAGCAAGCCAAGAGAAGTACCTCTCAACTGACCTTCATTTGGAACCCAATCCCTCTGTCCCTCTTTCCTCCTCAGTTGTCCCTCTTTCTGGTCTGATATTCAGATATCTATGAAAATGTTCTATTTAATTATCAAAAGTGTTATCCCAAATAAAAACCTTCATCTCATCTCTTAATTATCTTGTTTTCTATCTGGAAAAGTAATTGCGGAAAAAACTAATTCTCAATATTCTTCCTAAATATAACTGGGCGTCTGTCAGGAGTGCGTCCATTGCCTATATGTATCTGGGGACATAGCAGGGGTGTGTCCATTGCCTATATATATCTTTGTGTCCATTACCTATATATAGCCAGGGGTGTGTCCATTGCCTATATATAGCTGGGGGCATGGCAGGGGTGCGTCCATTACCTATATATAACTGGGGACATAGCAGGGGTGTGTTCATTATCTATATATAACTGGGGGCGTGGCAGAGGTGTGTCCATTACCTATATATAACTGGGGGCATGGCAGGGGTGTATCCATTGCCTATATATAACTGGAGACATGGCAGAGGTGTGTCCATTACCTATATATAACTGGGGGCATGGCAGGGGTGTATCCATTGGCTACATATAACTGGAGACATGGCAGGGGTGTGTCCATTACCTATATATAACTGGGGGTATGGCAGAGGTGTGTCTATTGCCTATATATAACTGGGGGTATGGCAGAGGTGTGTCTATTGCCTATATATAACTGGGGGTGTGGCAGAGGTTTGTCCATTACCTAACCACATTGTGCTGGAAGGTGGAGGTATATTGAGGTTGGACTTGTTTTGTGTTTTTGAAGAAGTTGAGCTTCTCATACCACATTACGGCCACAAGATGGAGCTGATGAGCATAAAAAGAGAAGTATTGATTTCCTCTGCTCCTCGGCTCCATCTAGTGGCTGCAATGTGGTATTTTTCTGATATTACATTTGACTTGGAAAGAAAATATACTGAGAACGTTCCTTTTTGCCTCCATCGGCACAGAACGAGCGAAGGGTAAACGGCCCTGTGAATTGTTTATAAACACACCCCATAGACTTGGACACGATTCACACGAGTCCAGTAGGTGTAGTAGTTGTATATCTAAAATCAAAACTTTTTTCTGGTCAGAGTTAGAACCCCTGTCAGGTTTTATTTTTTTCCAACCTGTGTCCCTCTCAAGAATCCTTTTCCCCTTAGGCACTTCCTGCTATAGGTGACAAAAATCTGTCCCCGTCTCCAAACTGTAGTCATCAGCTGTCACCATGTCACGTGGGCTTCCGATGGAGACTGCAAGTGGCTGTTTCAACACATATTAGGCCGGCATGCTCCACTATTGTCACCATCGGGAACCCGGCCTTGGGAATTGCCATGTAACCATCGCTGGAGTGCATGTAGACAGCAAGTGGCTGCAAAAAGGCTGCAGATCTGCAAACTGAATTCAGTTAGGGTTTCCATCTACTTTAAGTGCTTCTGTTGCACAGGGCCTTCCTTATAATAAAGTAGCCCGAGGCTGTTGTCTTTGGGTCACATAGGGGGGCAGCTTGGACGCGCTCTGCCCAGCCAGAGTGTCCCAGGTTACTAAGAGCTTGGTGGGGAGATGTGTAAGGGCCATACCCATCTCCCCTCCCAGTTCAGACATTCTGGACGGTGTCCCGCTCAGCTCCTGGCAACCAGTGATGTCACTGGTGATTCAGACGTCACAGCCCAAGCTCCAGCCAAGCACCCCCCTCTTATAGTGTGCACCATCAGCAATGCCCCCCCCCCCTTATAGTGTGCACCATCAGCAATGCCCCCCCCTTGTCTACGGCGCCATTCACTTCAATGGCCCGCCACGCCCCCCTCCTGCCCGGGAAAAAATGGAGCCGGCCGCAATGCGATGCAGTGCGTTCTGGCCGGAAAGTGGCCGGAACACACTGCATAAGGTGTGAACAGACCCTC
>NW_017308497.1:105643-119876 GCF_000935625.1 Nanorana parkeri | reverse complement strand
AAGAGGCCCTTGTCCTCATCGTCATGGGGACAAGGTGCACCCTCCCAATGTCAAGGGAATGTGGCCTGGTATGCAGGAGCGGGGGGTGCTTGCTTATCCCCCACCCCCCCTCTTTCCTGCTCTGCCATGCCAGTCCTCGGCTTAGGGGTCTGGTATGGGATTTTAGGAGGCTTCCCCTAAGAAATGTCCTACTAGATCTAAAGGGTCTGGTGTGACAGGGTGTGCATCGGGGGTCCCTGGTAACATTCCTACCAGTGATCGAGAGGTGAGGGAACCCGGTATATGTTCGCTCACCTCCCCATCTACTGAGCCGACCTGTGACAGTCTCATTGTCACAGGTCGGCTTAGAACTATGAGGTGAGTGGAAATCACTCATGTCATAGTTCTCCTTTTAAGGGTCTGGTATGAATTGGGGAGGGGAACCCCCACGCTGTTTTTTAAATTCTATTTTTGACCAACTTTCAGGGATTCGGTCGGCTTTGGTGGGCCATTCTCCCCCCTCCGGCTGTTTGTTCTGCTCGGCTGCATTCGGCTGTTTACTGCGGCTGCTGATTGCGCCATTGAGAGGGTTTCTGCAGCCGAAGCGGGGCGAAGGATTAGACCAATAACCTTCTTCATGTTTTATATATTTCAGTTATTTCACAAAGCTGATCTGCTTTCCTAATAGGGATGAATAGTTGTATTGTGCATTGGATGGGCACCTGGAACTCATGGGTCCGGCAGCATTAATTTGCCCCCTCTGCACCACTTAGGATGCATACATTGGGCTAAACCAGGGGATGGGCAAACTCCGGCCCTCCAGCTGTGCTAAAACTACAAATCACACGATGCATCTGTCTCTGGGAGTCATGCCTGTGACTGTGAGAATCTTGCAATGCCTCCTGGGACTTGTAGTTTCGCCACAGCTGGAGGGCCGGAATTGGCCCACCCCGTGGGTTAACTCTATCCTTTCTTCTATCCCACTTCCTTATTGTAAACTTCCTTATTGAAGATGCCCCTAGGATGGACTTCCTCGATGCCCTGACACCGTTTCACTCAGCCCTGTGAATATGCATTTCCTGGTGGCACCGAGGGTTGCCACCTTTTCTTTCAGCGAAACCCGAACATTCTTGCAACTCACTGAATATTTTGGGGGGTTAATGAGTCGTGGCTTATTTATATGTAAATAGCTCCACCCATTCATATGTAAATATCGCAGTAGAGACTATTTTCAGTGGGGGGGCCAGTAGCCCCATCTTAATTTTGGTTGCCCCTGTCTGCCTGACACCATGTGTCCGGGTTTCAGCTGCCAAGAAACCCGGACACAGCATTCATAACCCGGACTGTCCGGGAGAATCCTGGACAGGTGGCAAACCTGGTGTCACCACTCAACTACAGCTCAACGTCTGAACAATGTAAAATCATCATTGCTTGGTGGAAGTAATGCATGATGGGATATGTGGTGTTGAGAAATGGAGATTGCATCACATCAAGCAGCAGGGAAAGAGACGCAAAGCACTCTGGGAGTCCGGGAAGTTGCTGGGAGTGATGGGCAGATGGAAGGCGGCGCTCACTACAGAAAAGGGATTTTCTCTAGTAAGCTTTGATTGTATTATCAGAAACAACTCCACTATGTACAGGGCCGGATTTACTCTCTGCTGCCCCAAGGACAGGCTCCTCAATGCGCCCCCGTACTCGCCTACCCCATAGGGTTGCCACCTTTTTCTTCCAGCGAAACCCGAACACTCTAGTGACACACGGAAATTTTTAGGGGAGAATGAGTCGTGGCTTATTCATATGTAAATAGCGCCACCCATTCATATGTAAATATCACAGTTGAAACTATTTTCAGTGGGGGGCCAGTAGCCCCTATCTTAATTTTGGTTGCCCCTGTCAGCCTGACATCTTGTGTGTCCGGGTTTCAGCTGCCATGAAACCCGGACCCAGCATTCAAAACCCGAACTGTCCGGGTGAATCCCGGACAGGTGGCAACCCTACTAACCCCCCCCATGGAGAATGGCAGATCTGCAGGCTGCATTCAAGTGATCTTGGCAACATCACCGAGATCACTTGTACAAAACTAGCGGCGGCTTCCCCGCTGTACATTTAGCTCTGCTTGCCCAAATCAGGTCTACATGTAGAAAACAACTACCCGCTCGGCGCATGGAACTGCATGTCCCGGGTATCTGGAGATAGGAATTCCACACCCCTGCTGCCCCTCTACTCCCTGCTGCCCCAGGGACGGGTCTTGGTTGGCCTTGTGGGAAATCCGGCCCTGACATGTATTCCTATCACAATGCTGATGGTATAACAAGATGGGATCTGTTGGGACTTTACATCTCCTTTTAAAAATATCTCCTGTATCATTTTCAGATCAAAAGGTGAATGAGATGTGCGCCGGCTGCAGCAACCCCATCTCCGACCGCTTCCTGCTGAGAGTAAACGACCGACTGTGGCACGAATGCTGCGTGAAGTGCGCGGCGTGTTTACAGATCCTTTCTGGAACCTGCTACTACCGCAACCGGCAGCTTTACTGCAAAGAAGACTACGAAAAGTAAGTTTATATCGTCACTGAGAATGACTCCGCAGTGTCTGCAGCTACAGAGGTCAGTGATGACTCCTATTAACGTGTCATTTACTGCTTGTTAACCCCTTGCTGACCGCGGTGTTTACACCCCCTTCCTGCCCAGGCCATTTTTCAGTGTTCAGCGCTGAGGTACTTTGACTGACGTTTATTCCGTCACACAACTCTGTACTGACATGAATTTTATACCACTTTTTGGGGACAGGTAGAGCTTTCTTTTGGTGGTATTTAATCACCACTAGGGGGAGGGGTTAGTTTTTACTATATTAAAGTGACATTAAACCCTCAGATTTTTTAACATAAACCAATACTGCAATGTGCGCCTTACTGTAATCCATGGTTGTTTCCCTTCTCTTTGCTGCTCTTCCTTTTAAATCCTCATGTCTTCTCATGCTTGGGGAGAACTTCCCTTTGCAGCGCCTCTTCTTCCTGTAGTGCTGGCTCAGGTTGTGAACCTGCACACAGACACCATGTAGCCATTCCAGAGACAAGGCAGTCGGCTGCAAAACAGAAGTTCTCCCCCAGCATGACAAGAGATGCAGATTTAAAAGGAAGAGCAGCAAAGAGAAGGGAAACAACCATGGATTACAGTAAGGTGCACATTACAGTATTGTTTTATGTTAAAAAATCTGAGGATTTAATGTCACTTTAAGAACAAATTACTGTAAGTTTTGAAAAAAAAATGTGTTTTTACGTTATGTTATAAAACATTTATTTTTACCCAATTTTTTTGGTAAAATTTAAAAGTCGGGGTCACGTCGGGTAAATAGACACCAAACAACATGTCAAGCCTATAAATTGCACGCACCCGCGAAATCGCAAAAAACTACCATACCCAAAATTTCCCATAGGTGACGCTTTAAAAGCTGTTACCGCTCATCAGTTTAGTGCTATCGGTGATTGATGGGCGCAATCGTCGTTTTCGCACATAGGTGCACCCGATTCATGTTTGCACGCGTGTATGTATGGGTGGGGACAATATCGTGCATTGCAGTGTCGTTGAAAAAAGTAGGCATGCAACTCAATGCACCTGCCGCACTGTAACGCACAGTAGGTGTGATGCGCAGTACCGTGCAATTTAACGCACGTAGGTGTGAACAGGCCCCGAATGTAGCCTTATCGTCCCCATATAGCACGTGACCAAACCTTCTATTCATCAGGCCTGAGAGCAGCAGGAGAGGATGGAAGGAGATGGCCTTTCGTCCTCCTGTAATGCTGGGGTTGGGGACACATGTGAAATCACTGGTGTCACAAATCACTGCAGAGGACCCCTGATGTCATTGGTTGCTAGGACCGTCCAGCAGTCCTATGAACCAATAACTAAGAGGAAGAGGACCCTCTGATGTAATTGGTTGCTAGGACCACCCAGCGATCCTATGAACCAATGACTGTGGAGGAAGAGGACCCCTAATGCCAGTGGTTGCTAGGACCGCCTGGCAGTCCTGTGAACCAATGACTGCAGAGGAAGAGGACCCCTGATGTCAGTGGTTGCTAGGACCGCCCGGCTATCCCATGAACCAATGACTGCAGAGGAAGAGGATCCCTGATTTCAGTGGTTCCTAGGACCGCCCAGGGGTCCTATGAACCAATAACTAAGAGGAAAAGGATCCCTGATGTCATTGGTTTCTAGGACTGCCCAGGCATCCTATGAACTAATGACTGCAGAGGAAGAGGAACCCCTGATGTCATTGGTTGCTAGGACACCAGCAGTCCTAGCAACCAACAACTGAAGAGGACTGTGGTCCGGACACGGACCGATCACCGACCTGAGCTGGGTTATGGCATGCAATGTTCACACTGGCTAATGACCGCATCCTCTTATACCTTATTCCGCCGGATGTACATCCCCTCCTCTCTCTGCCGGCATCCATCACCGAGATGACCACCGGCAGTTAAGTGTGCGTGACGTCATTACGCGCATGCACTTGCGTCATGACGTCGCTCACGTGCGGGTGACCCTGCCTGGGGACACCTCTGCGCTGAACTATCACTTCCTCAACCAATTCATCCCTCACACAGCTACCACCTCTTGTATCGCTCGCCCCTCCCCTTTTAGATTGTAAGCTCTCAGGGGCAGGGCCCTCCTTACCATCTTGTCATGATTTGTATTCTAACTGTAATGTCCTCCTTATATTGTAAAGTGCTGTGCAACCGGTTGGCGCTCTATAAATCCTGTATAATAATAATAATAACATCTAAATAATGAATATTATTAGTCTTACGGGCCCATGGCACCCACAGCAGCAGTCTCTTGTTATTCCCAGGCTGTGGTTGAATGAGGACGTGTAGGAGGAGCGGGGAGATAATCTCGCAGCTGCAGTACTGCCATAGGACCTTGTATGTAACACTGGGTGATGAAATCCTTTAATCCCATCCTCGTACCCCCTTCCTCTCCTCCTCTCCCAGTCTGCAGACTTTCCTTGGCACTTGATATAAAGAGTGAGATCCTTGACCGCTCAGACTGGGCCTTATCTCAGAGGAGGAAGGGATGCACGGACCGTCAGAAGAGCCGGGACCGTCCGCTCCTCCCCCGCATTCAGATACTTTGAACGCTTTATTATTTATTTATTTTTCCTTTTTTGATCAGATGGAGAAATAACGTTTCTATAAAGTAACTATAATGGTATTTTTATTCCGGCGTATCTATAGAATATATCATATCCGCTAATGCATATAATTAGATGTGAGAGGTCGGTGATTTATAAATACACTGTGGTAATTGCCATGATAATAAATATTAGAGGCCATCAAACTCCTCGAGGTTTCTTTTGCCAAACTATTTCCAGTGTTGAGCCAACAAGTCGTTTTTCTTTCCTCTTATTTATATATGTCAGATTGTTTCTTTTATGTATCTATATTTTGGGTTTCAGATGAACATTTTAAAGTGACAGTAAATTCAGGAGTTAAAGGAGAACTATGAGGGGGGGGGGGGTGCTTTTCACTCACCTCATAGTTCTAGCCGACCTGTGACAATGAGACTGTCACAGGTCGGCTCAGTAGATCGGGAAGTGAGCGAACACATACCGGCATTCGCTCACCTCCCGATCCTGTCACAGCTCTCTGCCGTGACAGGGGAATCGCTGGATTCCCCTCTCCCAGCTCCGATCCGCAAGCGCTGACTGGCAGAACGGACGGGGGAGGGGGCAGAGCCAGCTGTCAGTCACGCAGCTGGGCAGATCTCGATGTCGGGATCCGCTCCGGCTGCGGCGTCTCAGTATATAGGGAGCTGTAGCTCGCGGTATACTGAGCCTAGGGTGACGGGAGGACGCTAGTTTGTGTCCTCCCGTTACCCTAAGGAGAACTATGGGGAAAAGCCCTGATCCCATAGTTCTCCTTTAAATCTTAAAATGCATTCGAGTCCATGCTGATACTGTACCTCCAAAATCACTAGACCGACATTTTTAACATGGAGGGACCCTGGAAATATCTCACACTAAATTCAGGAGTGAAATCTTAAAATGCATTCAAGTCCATGCTGATGACTCTAGCAGCTGCATTCATGATAGACTGAAGGGGGAGGAGCCTGTGTAGTGGTAGGCCAATGAGGAGGGAGTTGCAATTGTCAAGACGGTAGATGACAAGGCAGTGGATGAGAATCTTTGAGGTGTCATTGGTGAGGAAGGGGCGTATTTTGGAGATGTTACGAAGGTGAAGGCGGCAGGATTTGGATAGTGATTGGATGTGGGGAGGAAAGGTCAGGTCCGAGTCCAGGATTACGCCTAGGACCTTGGCATGAGGGGAGGAGTGGATGGTTGTGTTATCAATCTCCATGTCATCCATGTCCAAAGTCCATGCTGATACTGTACCTCCAAAGTCACAACACCAACCTTTTTAACATGGAGGGACCCTGGAAATATCTGACACTAAATTCAGGAGTTAAATCTTAAAAATACAGTCCCTGAACAACAATGTATCACTCGGCTGTATTACTATTATTATTATTATTATTATTATTATACAGGATTTATATGGCGCCAACAGTTTGCGCAGCGCTATACAATATAAGGAAGACATTACAATCACAATACAATTCAAGACAAGATGGTAAGGAGGGCCCCGCCCCTGAGGGCTTACAGTCTAAAAAGGGAGGAGACAAGTGATACATGAGGAGGGAGCTGTGTGGGATGAATTGTTTGAGAACGTGATGGTTGAGCGGTTAGGTTGAGGTGGGATAGGCTTCCCTGAACAGATGAGTCTTTATTGATCGCCTAAAGGCAGTCAGAGTGGGAGATAGTCGGGCAGGTTGGGGTAAAGAGTTCCATAGGATGGGGGAGACTCTAGAGAAGTCCTGGAGGCGAGTATGGGAGGAGTTGACGAGGGAGCTGGAAAGCAGGAGGTCTTTGGAAGAGGGGACGGTTAGGGTGATACTTTGAGACCAGGTTGGAGATATAGCCGGGGGCGGAGTTGTGGATGGCTTTGTAAGTCATTGTTAATATTTTGAATTTTATCCTTTGGGCAATTGAAAGCCAGTGGAGGGATCAGCAGAGAGGGGTGGAGGATGGAAGCCAGTGCAGGGATTGGCAGAGAGGGGTTGGAGGATGGAAGCCAGTGTAGGGATTGGCAGAGAGGGGTTGCAGACACTGAGCGGTTGGTTAGGTGGATGAGTCAGCAGCAGCAGCAGCATTCATGATAGACTGAAGGAGGGAGGAGCCTGTGTAGAGGTCAGCCAATGAGGAGTGAGTTGCGATAAGCAAGACAAGAGATAACAAGTGAGTGGATGAGTAGTTTTGCGGTGTCATTGGTGAGGAAGGGGGTTATTTTGGAGATGTTAGGAAGGTGGAGGCGGCATGATTTGGATAGTGATTGGATGTGGGGGAGAAAGGTGAGGTCCGAGTCAAGGATGACACCAAGGACCTTGGCATGGGGGGAGGGCTGGATAGTTGTGTTATCAATCTCATTCAAGTCCATGCTAAGACTATACCTCCAAGATCACTGCACCAACCTTTTTAACATGGAGGGACCCTGGAAATATCTGAAACTAAACTCCGGAGTAAAATCTTAAAAATACATTCAAGTCCCCGAACGCTGAACAACAATGTCTCTTATTTGTGTGTCACTCGGCTGTAGATCCTCAAATCATCTCTGACACTGTCCTTCCTTCTGGAGGGGGGCTACGTCTGTTCCCCATGGTCCCCGTGTGTGTTGTAAAGTAGTCACCGCTCCAAGCTCCCCCCCCCCCCGGGATGGACTACAATCTCAATACAAATGAGTAAACTAAACATGAGATTGTAGTTCATCCCGGGAACGAGCTTGGAGCGGTGACTACTTTACAACACACACAGTCCAAGAACAAGCCGAGGTCAAGGGACACAGAGCAGTAATGGAAAGGTCCAGGCAAATTGGGTTGGCGCCGGGTGATCAGATAAGGGAAAAGGATACAGATAGTCAATAGCAGGGTACAGATGAAGATCAATCACCTAGCAGTCTAGGGTGTCTCAGCCATGTTGGAACTTCTTGCACAGCCTCACAGAGAAACACAAGCACCCAGTCTGATCTGCATGCTGCACATGGCTTGGCTAAAACAGGAAGTAAGCCACAGCTTTATTCTCTACCTTATTCAATACAACAGAGTATATACCATAGATACTGTATAACAGAACTTATACACACTGCCATCTAGTGACCGAAATTGTATACTGCAGGAGTTATTGCTATAAACACAGTAATGTGTATTCTAACAAGCCATAAATAGCCTGCTTGGTGCCACCGTTCAAAATGAGCGCATGCACGTGTCCACACGCACTCCATAGAATGCGTGCCCAGGGGCGCACGGCAGTGCAGAACTCTATGCGCCAAACACGCGCATGTGCAGGCGTTCGCGCAGAACTACACAGGCTGGTCCTGGATTCCTGAAAGAGGCTGTTAAAGGATAAATGGACCCCCACAGACTGCTCTAATTTTGTCCAATTCCTGCTGAATCTGGCAAAATCTGCGCCACGGTTGGCCCTCAAGCACCACCCGGCTTGACCGAAATTGATTTTAAAAATCAACTGATCCAGGAGGAAGATTATTGGCCGGACAGTGACTGCATCCTATCAGATGTAGTCACTGTTTGGCAAGTGCCATAGTATTGAGTCAGCCAAGGATGCCGTGGCTGCCTGAACACAATAGCCGGCATCGGACATTTCTAACAGCCTCCAACGCAGGGGTAGCAAACCTCCCCCCCCTCCAGCTGTGGTGAAACTACAAATCCCATGATGCATCTCTCTTCGGGAGTCATGTCTGTGGCTGTGAGAATCTTGCAATGCCTCATGGGATTTGTAGTTCCACCACAGCTGGAGGGACGGAGATTTGCTACCCCTGCTCTAACGGCATTGATGGGGGAATTGACTGGGGGGCGGGGGAATCAAGCCGTGTGTGGCGGCCCTAACAGTATTAGAAATACATTTATCCCTTATTGTCCTATACGCGTGTGTTTAATGTCCCCGACTGCTAATTACTTTCATCAATTTGCAGCATTTCCCTTTTCTTAGGCTTCATATTTAAATATCGCCTTTCATCTGACTTAATTTTTGTTTGACTTGCTATGTAACCCTTTTTCATAATATTAATCCATCGCCTCGAAAATGTAATTAAAGTCTCCTCATACATGTTTAATGTCTTCCATTTCCCGCTCACTATATTACAGCTGTAATAAAAGACAATTTTGAGTCTGGCCCCCGTGGGAATCGTTCATTCCTCTTGGCAATAGCCCCTGGCATTTCAGTAGAATACACCTAGCGCACAGGATATTGGCTTTACTTCCAGCCCTGTGTCTCGGAGACGCAGCAGGTGAAATGCTTTCAGTTTATGTAAAAGGGAAGAGATTTTCTCGGGTTTATTTAAAGTGGATCATTTTGGGTGCGTGTGGTAGCACCGGACGGCCAGTCTGATCGGTCCTGCTGATGCATTGGGCCGGTGTATTGGACCTTGGCTGTTCTAATTTTGCAAGACTTGCACATTGAATCTGGTTGCACAATGAAAACTCCAACGTTGTAATAAAACTTTATTGTTCTGGACGAAGGCATAGCAAAGCCCCATTTGGAACCTCCCTGGGAAACCCCAATCTAGGTGCTGGTTCTTCAGCAAACTGACATTGATATGTATTCTCAAACAATTCATCCCCACACAGCTCCCTCCTCATGTATCATTTCCCCCTCCTCTTTCAGATTGTAAGCCCTCAGGGGCAGGGCCCTCCTTACCATCTTGTCTTGAATTGTATTGTAATTGTAATGTCTTCCTTACATTGTAAAGCACTGCGCAAACTGTTGGCGGTATATAAATACTATGTAATAATAATAATAATGTATTGGTTTAGGAGAACAAAGAGTCATACAACATGGTTGAATTGCAGTCTGTATTGGTAAACACATAAAAATACAGCCAATGCCTTTGGGGGATTGAGGCACCCCCTTCTCCAGGGCTCTAGGCATTGATGGATAATGTAAACTGGCTACTTCTTTAATGCTGAAATGTTGAACCCAAAGTTAGTGGTTGAGTGGTAGTGTTGTGTAGGGCCCATGTATGGGACCTTAGCTGTTCTGCTTCTGGAAGGCTGCAAACCGCAAACTCCAATGTTGTAATAAAACTTTATTGTTCTAGACAAAAGCAAAGCCCCGTCTGGGACCTCCCTGGGAGATCCTGGAAACCCCAGTGTAGGTACTGGTTCTTCAGCAAACTGACATTGATATGTGTTGGTTGAGGAGAAAAAAAGAGTCATACAACATAATGCCTTTGGGGGATTGAGGCACCCCTTCTTAAGGGCTCTAGGCATTGTGAACTGGGTGCTTCTGTCGTGCTGATATGTTGAACCCAAAGTTATTGGTTGAGTGGTAGTGTTGTGTAGGGCCCATGTGTTGGACCTTGGCTGTTCTGCTTCTGGAAGGCTGCAAACAAAAAACTCCAATGTTGTAATAAAACTTTATTGTTCTGGACAAAGGAATAGCAAAGCCCCATCTTAAACCTCCTTGGGAAATCCAGGAAACCCCAGCCTAGGTTCTGGTTCTTCAGCAAAGTGACATTGATGGTTGGAGAGAACAAAGAGTCATACAACATGGTTGAATTAGGGACTATATTGGTAATCCCATAAAAATACAGCCAACACCTTTTGGAGGATTGAGGTTTTCCTTCTTCAGGGCTCTAGGCATTGATGGATAATGCGGTAATTCTGTCATGCTGATACGTTGAACCCAAAGTTAGTGGTTGAGTGGTAGTGTTGTATAGGGCCCGTGTATTGGACCTTGGCTGATCTACTGGTGGACTCACAGATGAAATCTGGATGCACACTGAAAACTCCAATGTTTTGTAATAAAACTTTATTGTTCCGAACGAAGGCAAAGCAAAGCCCCGTCTGGGACCTCCCTTGGAGATCCTGGAAACCCCAGTGTAGGTGCCGGTACACATTGATATGTGTTGGTTGAGGAGAACAAAGAGTCATACAACATGGTGGTTGAATTATGGTCTATATTGGTAATCCCATAAAACTATAGCCAACACCTTTGTTGGACTGAGACGCCCCTTCTTCAGGACTCTAGCCATTGATGGATAATGTGAACAATATAATAGCTGGAGAGGGAACCAGGGTTGCTTGGGTTTTTTCGGAGTTGCAATATCAGATAAGCAGCAGAAAAAAAAAATGACAAAGACTTTAATTTAATCGCCAATTTAAAGTGCATATCCAACCAATTTTCTTCAATTTGAGTGAGAACAGAATGGAAACAACATTACGCGTTTACTGCTCTGTAGGTCCCCATTAGAGAGACTTCTCCTCACTTTCTATCATGGTGACCAGATGCGAAGGGGATAGGAGATAGTCTGATAGGAGTTCTACCCTTCCCCCTTTCTACTACAATAAACTGGTATTTTTATTTCTGTCTATTTAGCACCAAGACCTAAAGCAAACCTGGGCAAAGCTTAGCACCCAGAAGAGGGGCTTAAAGTGTATGCAAACCCAAGAACAAAAGTGTGAAATATCATAGCTTAAAGGAACTATGAGGTGGGTGATTTTCACTCACCTCATAGTTCTAGCCGACCTGTGACAATGATAGGCAGGGCCAGCTGTCAGCCATGCAGCTGGGCGGATCCCGGCACAATTGTCGGGATCCTCTTCAGCTGCGGCGTCTCAGTATATAGGGAGCTGTAGCTCGCGGTATACTGAGCCTAGGGTGACGGGAGGACGCTAGTTTGTGTCCCCCGTTACCCTAAGTAGAACTATGGGGAAAAGCCTTAACCCCATAGTTCTCCTTTTAATAGTCCTTAGATGCCGTGGCTGCTTTAGTTTTCATTATAGACTTTTTCCTCTTTATTTGCACCTGGTATCCGGCAAGTTACAAGCTTCCTGCGCTAGGGTGGCTACACTCATTCTCTGTTGGATCTATGGAGGACCAACAGAGCACCCGTGGACAGCAATATTGTTAAATGGTGGAGCGGCTGGTGTTAGGAGATTATGATGGATTTTACATAAGTGACTGACTGGCGGGATCATCAGGTGACACAATTACGATGGGATGACTCCCCAAAAATTCATAAATGTAATTTTTTCCCATTTCCACTTTAACAACCTTACTACTAATGCTTCCACACACACACAATGCAATCTGAATTTTTAGACAGAAAATTACTTTAAGCCCCCCAAACAAGTATATAGTTTCTGAAAGCAGAGACCTTCTAGAATAAAAAAAAAAGGGTAGCTGCATTTTGTATGTTGCACTATATGTGCACAAATATAATATGCGCGTGTTCATTCGCATGCAGATGGCAGGGGCAGTGGGGTTGGTTTTAATTTTTATTTACTTCACTTTTTACTTTTTTCATTTATTTTTTTGCTTAACTTTATTGCTATCACACAGGAGCTAACAATCCCCTATGCCAGTGGTTATCAACCTTATTCGACCCCCGAAGGGGTCCCGACCCACAGGTTGAGAACCGCTGCCCTATGTGATAGTGTTTCTAAGTGACAGGTACTCGGGGTCTATTAGACCTTCCCTGTGAGCACAGCGCTCCCTGCTTCAGTGATCACAGAGCAGATCGAGGAATGGATATTGCCTGGCCTGCTCCCGCTCTCCATCCTGAATGCATTTGCCATGATCCTGGGTCCCCCAGAAGAGCAGGGGGACCCTAAAAACCACAACAGCGGTTCTGGGGGGGGGGGCACATTTGCAGGCTGTTACAAGTGATCTGAAAAACCTTTGGCTGGAGTTTCACTTTATAAATAATTATGGGGTATTCCATTTCTAATCGCCTTTCTATATCTGTCAGCTGTTGTTCCAGAGTAAGGGAATAGAGTTGGCCTTAGAAATTCCTTTTTTGCAGGCTTAAACCTTTAATTTTAACTGAAATCACCAGTTTTTCCCAAATTTTTTTCTCACCATCAGCTGTGGGGTTTGTGCGGGATCGTTATAAAGGTTGCAGATATTTAAAGTGAACCCGTACTCCAATTTAAACTTTTATCGGTAAATTATTACTTATAAGGAAAGGTCTTGCCTAAACGATGCTCGCTGGTTACCTTTCATTAGCCAGGAAAACCTCTTTTGTGCCACTCTCTGATGTAGTTTCACTTTATTACTGGGGCATGAATTGCCCTGACATCATGCAGCTCCAACAACTGCTCTCTCCCTATGCAGTGATCCCATACTGTCACTCATAAAGTACGGGAAAGGAAAGCGGATCTTTTTCCTCATTGCTTACTTACCATGCCTTGTTCTGCACTGTGCACTATATGGAGGCGGCCATGTTTGTAGAGGAACGGGGCTTTGCTTCCTCATGTCAGAGCTGCTCCCCTGATAACTGGAGGGATTATTTAAAAAGCAACAGGATAGGTGCAGGGAGCAGAGATTTATGAAATGGACGAAGCAGAAGCAGGGGCACCTTCCTCTCCGGCAAGGAGAACATTAAGCAACACAGTTGTGACATCCAAATATCGTGAGCCTAACAATCAGCAGCAACAGTAACTTAGAGCAGTGGTTCTCAGCCTATGTAACCTCAGGACCCACATTTGTTCTTGGTCATTAAGTCGTGGCCCAAGTCTCACTTCAATGCAACGCACAGCATTGCAGTACCGTGGGCGATCAAACTGTGGGTTGGAGTTGAATTTGGGGTGCCATTCAAAAGATCCACCCAGTCTCCCTACCTTACGAGAACTGGAACGGATCCTCAGCCTGGGGTCCAACGTGGGCTGCTTTGCTGTGACGGAGCTCCATCCATATGTGCGTTGCTTGTGCAGCTCCCTTGCGTGCCCTGTATAGGTGCCGGGAGCCAGAATGTGACATCACTCCGGTCCAGGCACCTTTACAGGACACGCGAGGGAGCTGTACGTATGGGTGGAGCTCCCTCACGGCCATAGCCCCAGCCCATCCCACCTCAAGCTGACACTCGGCATATATTGAATGGCCGTTTGGCTCAAGAACTGGCAGTGCTGCAATAGGGGGAGGCTAAGAAAGGCATGCGGCGACCCACTGCACATGGGGACGCGACCCACTGAACATGGGGTCACGACCCACTTTTTTGGGTCCTGACCCACCAGTTGAGAACCAAAGCCTTATATGATTTCACACTGCAGATTTGCAGCTATAGGACTGGAAGTACAGGAGTGTATATGCGTAGGAAGTGCTCTGTTAGCCACAATTACCATTTCTTGATGCCTCTACAGTACGGGAAATCGGCAAATCTTCACTTCATGTTCGCTGTAACCTA
>NW_017308497.1:100019-105619 GCF_000935625.1 Nanorana parkeri | reverse complement strand
TGTTTAATATCAGTTTTGATATAGGAATGAACGTCCATTTTAACATCGCTTGCGCATTTTACTATTTACCACGTAAAATATATACATTTGGTGAACACAAGCCGTCTTTGGTATAATCTATCCAAATAAAGGAAAAGAAGCCGCTTTAAAACCTTTTGTTATTATTATCACCATTACGAGTGGTTTTTCATTAGAGCGCGGCTCAGGAAAGCATTGAATGCACGCCGAGCCGAGGGTGGTATGTTTTTGGTAGTAGAGCTTTTTCATTTATTGTGTGTCCCAGGGGGGGAGAGACTTTTATTAGCATTGAGCAGCAATAAGACAGCCGCGGAGGATTCTGGGAAATTTTAATAAAGGAGACAAGGCTGTGAAATGTAATCAACTGTCTGATCAGATTACCTGATGCCTCAGAGTCACAGATCTCATAAAAATTGCAGGGACGTCACTTACTCAAACACCGAAAGAGGAAGTTAGGCCCCGGCTCCCCGAATAGAACGGCCCACTTCAAAGACACTGCTCGTTCCCTGAGGAAAATTCCGGGGTCTCCATGGCTTCACTGGAGTCCTTTCTCAGCTCAGAGGAGAAGGGAGAGAGGAGAGAGGAGGGGAATTAAGAAAGGGAAGAGAGGAGAGGAGGGGAAAATGGAAAGTAAAAAATAGATGTCTAATACCCGTATGTCACATCTGCCATCGCAACTATCTCTTTCGTTTTCCTGTTTGATATATTTCTTCTTTCTCATTTCCTTCATCCTTTTCTTTACTTTGTTCATTCTTTTCTTTCCTTCCATAATCCTTTCCCGTCCTCTCCTTTCCTTTCCTTCTTACATCCACTCCTTTCATTTTCTTCTTTCATTCTTTCTTTCCTCTCGTCCTCTTTTTTTTCCTTTCCTTTCTCCATCTTTACCTCTCCATTCCTTTCTTTTCCTCTCCCTCCTTTCCTTTCTTCACCTTTTGTTTCCTTCATGCTTTCCTTTACTTCCTTCCTTCATCCTTGCCTTTATTTTCCTCTCTTCTTGAATCATTTCCTTTCTTTCCTTCATCTTTTCCTTTTTCTTTCCTTCCTTCATTCTTCCCTCTCCATTATTTTCCTTTCCCCTCTTTAATATCTTCATCCTTTCCTTTCCTTCCTCCATCCTTCCCTTTCTTTTTATTTAATTTGCTTTCTTCCTTTATCCTTTCCTTTTTTATTTTTATTTTATTTTTTCATCGGTTTCTTTCCTTCCTGCATGCTTTCACCTCTAATCCTTTCCTTACTCTTTCTTTCTTTTGTTTCTTTCTCTCTTTCTTTCTTTCTTTCCTTTCTTTCCTTTTCCTTCTCTTTCCGTTTCTTCCTCCATCATTTTCTCTCCATACCTTTCTTAACTTTTACCCTCCTTTCCTTTCTTCATCCTTTCCTTTCCTCCTTGTTTTTCCTTTCTATCTTCCTTCATCCTTGCCTTTTTATTCTTTCTTTCCTTCATCCTTTCTTTCCTTCATCCTTTCTTTCCTTCATCCTTTCTTTCCTTCATCCTTTCTTTCCTTCATCCTTTCCCTTTCTTTCCTTCCTGCATCTTTTACTCTCTAATCCTTTCCTTACTTTTCCTTTCCCTGTGCTTTCCTCCTTTCAGCCATTCTTCCTTCGTCCTTTTCCTTCCTCTCTAGTCTGTTCTTCTTTCTTTTGATTCCTTTTTTTCTTTTTCCTCTCCCCTCCCCTCCTCCTTTCCCTTCCTCCTTTCCCTTTCTTCCTTTCTTTCTTTTTTTCTTTCTTTCTTTCTCCTCTCACCCAATCGTCTCTATTTTTGTCCATCCTGGATAGCACCATATACTGTATAAGGAAAATCGGCACATAGTAAATATATTGCTGTCAGATTCCCGTTAGTGTTTAATCCGGCAATAATGTCATTGTGCTCTCCTGTTGATACAGGGTTACACCGCGGAGATTTATTATGTGCAGACTCCGGTAATCCAGACGTTATTACATCGCCTTAACTGGATTCCAGCAATATTAAAAAGAGAGGCTGTTCGGGCGCTCGTGACACCATAGGCGGTACAGAGGCCTTATGGCGTAATGTAGGCTGACATGGTGTTTATTAGCTGGGAGCTGCCTGTGTTGTCTAATTACAGCTTGGGAAGGCGGCTATGCATCGCAGGCATCCCAGATGAAGACTTAGCATCTGTTAACCGTTTATCAGCCAGGCAGACGCAATGTTGACAGACATTTTTTTCCCCACTTATAATGCATTTTGTAAAAATCCAAAATACAGTCTGGAGTCATAAACTAAAGCTACAATATAGTTATTCCTGCGTAAATCATGAGGCTCAGGATCTCTTCCCTGCAAACTTTCAGAAACACATTAAAGTGGGCTTACCATTAAAATTCTCATTCCGTGTGAATCATCAACAGCACGCAATTCAATATTATTATTTATTATTATTATAGATAAAACAATACTTTAGTGTCGTGAATAAAATAAATTACCACTTCCGAGCATCGTAATCTAAATTAAAGATCACATAGTCTCCAACTACTGAGAGCGTCATGTTATATTGTGTCATCAGAGACTGCTGAGAGTCTATCATTTTCAGCCAGATAACCTGCCTGGTAGACCCTCATTGAGAAGAACTCAGAACCTCATAGGAAAATGTATTGCTTTTAAACAATAACACTTTTTATCATGCTATTTTATTTTATTTTTTTATGCTGAAGGTTAATGTATAAGTTATTTTAAATATTTAAATATCAAATATTAAAAATATTTTTCTCTACATCAGAGAAACCTAAAATATTGCATACTAAAATTTTGTATGCGGAGTGCTTGTCTCCTTTTTCTTAGTCATTGTTTACATAGCTCAATAGCCTAAAGTGTATCTTAAACAAATATTTTGTTTTTGTTTTTGATCGAGTAAGAGAACAGTGAACCACTAGTAAGTTTTTTTACTACTGTCTGTGTCACCCCTGTGGTGATTAATCCATTTTGTATTACACCGCAGTAGCAGCTGTCGGAAATGCAGAGGCTCCGCTGTAGAGTGTCACTGGTGGATAGTCTGCAAGAGTCATTGAGTAAATACAATGTAACAATGTATTCTTCCATTGTATTTACTATTTCATTCATATGTAGATCAAAGGGGTGACCTTATTTAAAGGAACCTTACAAGTGAATTAAAAAATTGAATTAAAATATTGCTATGCTACCCCTTATTTAACCCTAATTAGCCTTAAAGGAGAACTATGGGGTCAGTGTTTTTCCCCATAGTTCTAAGGGTCACGGGAGGACACAAACTAGCGTCCTCCCGTCACCCAAAGCTCAGTATACCGCGAGCTACAGCTACAGTACACTGAGACCGCCGCAGCCGTGACGGATCCCGACATTACTGTCTGGATCCACCCAGCTGCGTGATTGACAGCTGCCTCTGCCTATCTAGAGGCAGAGCCAGCTGTACCCTCCCCGTCCGATCCTCCAGTCAGTGCTGGAGGATCGGAGCGAGGAGGGGGGAATCCCTGCAAGGAGCCGTGAGTGACAGTCACGGCTCTCTGCACGGATAGATCGAGAAGTGAGCGAGCGACGATATGTGTTTGCTCACTTTCCGATCTATTGAGCCGACCTGTGACAGTTTGATTGTCACACGGCGGCTCAAACTAGTTCTCCTCATAGTTCTCCTTTAATTCTCCTATGTATCGCTCACCTGTAGACCCTCAAATCATCTCTGAATTGGTGCTGACACTGTCCTTCCTTCTGGAGGGGGGGCTACTTTTGTTCCCCGTGGTCCCTGTGTGTGTTGTAAAGTAGTCGCCGCTCCAAGCTTGCTCCCGGGATGGACTACAATCTCAATACAAATCAGTAAAGTAAACCTGAGATTGTACTCCATCCCGTGAGCGACAATTCAGAGATGATTGGAGGATCTACAGCCGAGTGATACCCAAATAAGATACCCAAAATAAAGATACCCAAATAAGATAAAATAAGATTGTTAATAATTATTTCAGTACAGCGCTGCATGACGGAATAAATGTCAGTTAAAGTACCGCCACGCTGAATACTGAAAAATGGCCTGGATGGGAAGGGGGTTTAACACCGCGGATGTCAACTGGTTAAGGTTTTACTCTGGAGTTTAGTGTCACTTTAACGTTGTTTCCAGGGTCCCTCCAGGTTGTGGAAGGTTAGTTTAGTGATTTTGGCCGTATGGTATTATTATGGTGATGATGTCTCAGTTTTTGATTGTGAGCTCTTGTAAAGTTTCCTTGAGGTTTACCAGCCCATCTAATACTCCAACGCTTCTCCTCTTTTTTTCAGGTTGTTCACCACTAAATGTAACAGCTGCTTGAAGGTGGTAATGCCATCCGAACTTATCATGCGCGTCCTCGACAATGTTTACCACGTGGCTTGCTTCTACTGCTGTGAGTGTGAGAAGAAACTGGAGCGAGGAGACGAGTTCGTCTTGAAAGAAGGACAACTGCTATGTCGCAGCGACTATGAGAGGGAGAGAGAGATGCTCAGTGCGTTTAGCTTAACGCCCGCCGGATCAGGTAAATTCCGCAGATACATATCCACTGAGTGGCCAGATTATTGTGATCCCGCCCCCATCAGTACTTCGTTGGGCCGCCTCGTGACCCCACGAGATGATGAAAGGTGATGCGAGGAATCTGACCCGGCACTGTTGCCCTTATGTTGTCTTGTTGTGTATATAATAATCCGGCTACTCAGTGTATATAATAATCCGACCACTCGGTGCACAAAAAACATAACAGAATCAAAGGAATTCTCAAAAAAATAAACCATATAAATGTCGATGGTGGTAACATGATGGGGGCCCCTTCCCGCAGTCGCTCTTCACCCAGAACAGTGGGATACAGTTTTCATTTTATTTGCAGCACAACTTAGTTATATAATGACTATTATTATTAATCAGGATTTATATAGCAGCAGTTTGCATGGTACTTTACAAAAAATTTAAAGGCAAGATAGTTAGGAGGGTCCTGCTCATGAGAGCGTATAATCTAGAAGGGGAAGGGAAAGTGATACGGATGGTAAAAGCTGAGGGGATGAGTTGAGAAAGTGACAGTTCAGTTTTTAGGTGGAGGGTAGGCTTCACTGAAGAGATGAGGTTCCAAAGATTTCCTAAAGGTGGACAGAGTAGGAGATAGCCAGACAGATTGGGGTAGGGAGTTCCAGAGGATGGGAGAGGATCAGGAGAAGCCCGGGAGGTGAGCATGTGTGGAGGTGATGAGCGAGTCTAGAGAGCAGGAGGCCTTGGGAGGCGCAAAGAGGATGGTTAGGGTGATATTTTGAGACACAGTTGGTGATGTAGCTTGGGGCAGAGTTCTGGATGGCTTTGTATGTTACTATTTAAAATATTATTCATTGAGTGGAGGGATTGGCAGAGAAGGGCAGAGGATGAAAACCAGTGGAGGGATTGCCAGAGAGGGGCGGGGGATGGAAGCCAGTGGAGAGATTGGCAGAGAGGGGCAGAGGATGAAAACCAGTGGAGGGATTGGCAGAAAGGGGTAGGGAATGGAAACCAGTGGAGGGATTGTCAGAGAGGGGCAGAGGATGAAAACCAGTGGAGGGATTGGCAGAGAGGGGCGGGGGATGGAAGCCAGTGGAGGGATTGGCAGAGAGGGGC
>NW_017308497.1:98053-98725 GCF_000935625.1 Nanorana parkeri | reverse complement strand
GTGTATATAATAATCCGGCCACTCAGTGTATATAATAATCCGGCCACTCGGTGTATATAATAATCCGGCCACTCAGTGTATATAATAATCCGGCCACTCGGTGTATATAATAATCCGGTCACTCGGTGTATATAATAATCCGGCCACTCAGTGTATATAATAATCCGGCCACTCAGTGTATATAATAATCCGGCTACTCAGTGTATATAATAATCCGACCACTCGGTGCACAAAAAACATAACAGAATCAAAGGAATTCTCAAAAAAATAAACCATATAAATGTCGATGGTGGTAACATGATGGGGGCCCCTTCCCGCAGTCGCTCTTCACCCAGAACAGTGGGATACAGTTTTCATTTTATTTGCAGCACAACTTAGTTATATAATGACTATTATTATTAATCAGGATTTATATAGCAGCAGTTTGCATGGTACTTTACAAAAAATTTAAAGGCAAGATAGTTAGGAGGGTCCTGCTCATGAGAGCGTATAATCTAGAAGGGGAAGGGAAAGTGATACGGATGGTAAAAGCTGAGGGGATGAGTTGAGAAAGTGACAGTTCAGTTTTTAGGTGGAGGGTAGGCTTCACTGAAGAGATGAGGTTCCAAAGATTTCCTAAAGGTGGACAGAGTAGGAGATAGCCAGAAAGATTGGGGGGGGGGGTTCCCGCGG
>NW_017308497.1:82322-97546 GCF_000935625.1 Nanorana parkeri | reverse complement strand
AGTGGAGAGATTGGCAGAGAGGGGCAGAGGATGAAAACCAGTGGAGGGATTGGCAGAAAGGGGTAGGGAATGGAAACCAGTGGAGGGATTGTCAGAGAGGGGCAGAGGATGAAAACCAGTGGAGGGATTGGCAGAGAGGGGCGGGGGATGGAAGCTGTAAAGGGATTGGCCGAGAGGGGCGGGGGATGGAAAGCAAAGGAAGGATTGGCAGAGAGGGGCAGTGGATGGAAGCCAGTAAAGGGATTGTCAGAGAAGGGAAGGGGATGGAAGGATTGGCAGAGAGGGGTGGGGGATGTAAGCCAGTGGAGGGATTGGCAGAGAGGGGGCAGGGGGTGGAAACCAGTGGAGGGATGGCAGAGAGGGGTGGGGGAATGGAAGTCAGTGGAAAGATTGGCAGAGAGGAGCAGTCGACACTGAGAGGTTGTTAAGGTGGATAAGTCAGCCAGCAGCATTCATGATAGACTGCACCCAAGGGGCATATTTATAAAGCAGTGAACCAGCCATTCACGGGTCGTGAATCAATCACTATCCTATGTATGGAGTAACAGTTGTTAGATCTGAGGGAAGGAGCTCAATACATCTCACCGATGACCTCCTTTGAGTGAGATCTAGAAGGGATCCCCTTTGAAATAATAATATATATATATATATGGGGGTGATCTCACTGACCTAATAGTGCTTCCTGAACACAATGTCACGCTGTTTGCTCGGCGCTGTGGAATAGAACGTGTAATGGGTCCTGTAAACCTGTTTTCTTCCTCCAATTTATATCTGGCAGATTACAAGTATTTACCAAGATTCCCTTATCTCTATTTATCGCACCATAGAAGTCTGTCCAGATAGATTTAGACTCCGCGGGCAAACACATATTTATTTATTTTTGGGTAGAATAATTGGCAAAAATCAGCTCAGAGAGGACACTGACATAAGGTAGAGAGCGCAGTGGTGCGTTGTAATCTATCGCAATAGCAACAAAACACTTCTTACATCCGATTGGTCATTGTAGGTCAGCGCCCATTACTGCTATCTGCATGCTTGTAACAGGGAAAGGAAGACACGACTAGCCCAGAAATGTTTCATTTGTGATCTTTTTCTATTCTTTCAGTTAAAAGTGAGGATGAGGATGGGTGTCACACCCATGGTAAAGGAAGCGACGATGCAAAAGATGTCAAACGCTCTAAAAGACCAAGGACCATACTGACCACACAGCAGAGAAGGGCATTCAAGGCGTCATTTGAAGTGTCTTCTAAGCCATGCAGAAAGGTAGATGTGGCAATCTTGGCAGAAATCTGCTGTCATTGAGATGCGAAAAATTCAATTATATTACCTTCCGTTCTGTCTGCCACGGTTTTATAATTAGCTGAGCTCCCAACCATCCCTATTTTGGAGGGACAGTCTGTCAGTGATACCGTGCACGGGTGTCCCCACACCGCGCACAGGTATCTCTACGAGAGGACCAAATGTGTGACCACACCAGACAATGCTTATAAGCAATAAAGGGGATCAGCGCCAGTAAGTGTAATGTGGAAACAAGAGCTTCCAAGCACTAAGGATACCGTGTGTTTCTAGTTATGCCCCTGGATATAACTAAATATCTGGAAAATGTGAAAAACAATATTGTGCCGAGCTAATAATCATACATGTCTAATACATTGAAACATATATAAGTGAGTCACATATATGAGCCTTCAAACAAATGAGGCATAGAAAATATCTACACAAAGACAAAAAAGTCCCAAGGAAAAAACAAAAGCTAACAATGGTGATTATGCAAAAAAAAATTCCTCAGATGATTTGCAGCCAATCTGCATATAACTCTCAGGTAAGGCTAATCACACAATGCAGGCAGACCTTCACCTCCACCCAGCGAGTGATGACATCAAGCGAGTGTTCACCTGGGAGGTAGACCCACAGAGCTAGATCAAAGGCGCTTTTTCCCTTCTTAAAGGAGAACTATAAGGGGGGGTGCTGTTCACTCACCTCATAGTTCCAGCCGACCTGTGACAATGCGACTGTCACAGGTCGGCTCAGTAGATCGGGAAGTGAGGGAACACATACCGGCGTTCGCTCACCTCTCGATCCTGTCACGGCTCTCTGCCGTTACAGGGGGGGCTGGATTCCACGCTCCCCGCTCCGATTCGCCAGCGCTGACTGGCGGAACGGACGGGGGAGGGGCGGGTACAGCTGGCTCTGCCTCTAGATAGGCAGAGCCAGCTGTCACTCACGCAGCTGGGCGGATCCAGACATAATTGTCGGGATCTGCTTCAGCTGCGGCGTCTCAGTATACCGCGAGCTATGTCACCTGTCACCTGTCATGGACGGAGCGCTGCTTCTTAATTCTAGGCAGCGCTGCATCCGGCTTTTGACAGCTAGTTAGGTTACACAGCAGCGGGCTTCCCCACTGTTTGTGTAACCTAACTTGGTGAAGCAAGAGATGTCACAGCCTCTACTCTGTGTTAGAGGCGTGAGCTCTGTGGATGGCTTGGACCAATGGCAAAGCACCATTGGTCCAAGTTGTCCAATCAAAAAAAAAACCCACTGAGGACATCGATCTCCATGCCTCACCGGTGACGAGCAAGTGAGAAACAGGGAGGCTCCTCCCTGTCTCCTCCCCATATAGCTTGGTTACTGAGCTGGGGTGGAGCTTCAGCAGGATGGAGCAGAGCTTTGGTGGGACGAGGTGGAGCTTCGGCGGGCTGGGGGATGCCTCACCCAGCACAGAAGGCACGGCACATCACTGCTGCATTGTAAGTGAGGGCACCGAGTGTCCGCTCACACCCTGGAATGTTGGAGCGAGGGATAAGGTGAGTAATACTGCTGTTTATTTTATTGAACCCTTGAAGTGCCTGGAGGGGGGGGGGGTGCCCGGTGCCCCACTGCAAGGGTAACTAGCTGAAGTTCAGTTTTACTTTCTCTCAGGCATATTTCCACTGTCTCTACTTTTACCCTATCAATGTAAATCAGCTTTTTTATTGGCCAACCATTTATGACATCATAAAACTGTCTCTCCTTAGTAATTAGGGGGCAGGAAACATATTGACCACATGCTCATAACTTTTGTATAAAATGCTGTGTCTGATATGTATCAATATATAAACATTTCTCTGCAGGTGAGGGAGACGCTGGCAGCAGAGACGGGGCTGACCGTTCGCGTTGTTCAGGTTTGGTTCCAGAACCAGAGAGCCAAGGTACAGCCACGGGTACAGCCTCAGGTGTACTATACAAACTCTCCTATGCTATTAGTACAAGCGCATAGATTGCCCCCAGAAGCTTACACTCTAAAGTGTAATGTAAGCATACAGTATATTACCATTCCTTGTTCCCACCCACCCTCTTCTGATCAACCAATCCAAATCAATGAAATACCTCTTTTGAGACCCAGTGATGTCATCCCTAGGTCTGTCTTCTGGCCGTTGCTTTGTGATAATATTGAGTTTGTTGGGGGGAGGGGAACGGCAGGCTCCGTAAATGTGACAGTCCCCTACTTGAGTGTTGTATGAAAGAACACACCGTGCATCCCTCATGGCCACTAGGTCCTGCAGACTTTAGCTGTGCAATCTGCCGATCGGTTGCTTGATGACCCTCTAACATGCCTTGTAATTAAGCAACTGACCTGCAGATTGCACAGCTAAAGTCTGCAGCACTCAGTAGCCAGAAGAGATGCATGTTTAAATTGAAGCCTGGGATGTGTTCTTTAATACTGTATAATGCTCAGGAAAAGCGGTACACTAACAAAGGTTTTAACTAGTGATGCAGCAATACATACTAGTATTGGTGCCGATACCGAGTATTTGGGCGAGAACTCGTACTCTCCGATACCGGATCTCCCTCTGGCCAGCAGTGCCGATGGAGCTGGCTTCCTTTCCAATCAGGAAGCCAGGTGGTGGGTTATGACTCGTCTCCCGGCTTCTTGATTGGCTAGGAAGCCGGCTTCACGTGTGTCTAACCAACCTGGCTTCTTAACCAATCAGGAAGCCGGGTGGCACGTAATGACCCGGCTTCCTATTGGCCACCTTCACTTGTCGGTAGGCAGCCTGGCTTCCTGACCAATCTGGAAGACGTATGGCACCTCATGACTGCTTCCTGACGGGTCAGGAAGCCAGTGTGCCTAGGAACAAGTGAAGCCAGCTTCCTAGCCAATCAGGAAGCCGGGAGGCGGGTTATGATGTGCCGCTTGGCTTCCTGATTGGCTAGGAAGCTGGCTTCATTTGCTTCCTAGCCAATCAGGAAGCCGGACAGCATCTCATGACTCGCCGCTCGGCTTCCTGATTGGTCAGGAAGCCAGGCAGCATCTGAAGCCAGTGTTCTTTCGCTAGAACACCGGCTTCGCAAGCAATCAGAAAGCCAGGCGATGGGTCATGATCCGCCGCCCGACTTTCTGATAATCAGGGCACCGGTACTCGGTATCGGCGGGTACCATAAACAAAGTATCAGTACTCTTACTCGATACCGAAATACTGGTATTGGTGCATCCCTAGTTTTAACCATTCTTTACTATATCCAAACTACATTTTAAACAGTTTTGACTGTAGATACGCTTTAATTCTACTTGACTACATATGACAAAGATCAGTTTTATAGCCCTTCTGATGTCTCTGCTCATGTCTATACACTCATCGTGCACCACTAACATTCCCATCCTTTCCAGATGAAGAAGATAGCAAGGAGGCAGCAACAACAAGATCACGACCAACTGGCAACACAACGCCTGGGATCGGCCTGCAGGAACCGAAGGAACAGCAGACAGAGCAATGAGGACAGCGAAGGTGGGAAACGTCAGAGCGCTATGATTCTGGAGGCATATGGACAAATATAAGGGTCCTCCTTTTTTTGGAATAAGAGAAAAAAAAAATGAATGGTACTTTAATATGAAACATGAATCATGGTCGCATTCCCCAACACCCCACCCTCAAAATGCTCGCCAACCTCCCCAATTACCTTATACACATTTTGATTTTAATTTAATGCGGCTGTGCGGGTGGAATCAACCATTAATAGGGGTCGGTGAATAGGGATGGGTTTGAACCCAGTCTGAGTCTGAGCTCGGAAGCTACATGGGCCACCCACCCAATCTGCTGTCGGTCGGGTCAACTTGAACTGCAACCCAACTTGAATTTCACCGTTGATTTCCTGTTCTCTGCTTCATTCCTTAGATGGTGGCAGTGGTATAGAAGGAGTTATTTTGCCATACTCCAGAATGGCGCAACAGTCTCTTCTTTCATTGGATCAAAGTGTCTACAATACAGACCTGTACAGACAGGGCCTCACACCTCCACAAATGCCCGGTGACCATCTTCATCCATATGGTGAGTCAAGTGGCAGTTGTTTTATTGGACCCTACAGACAGTAGTGACACACAGATAATGTTAACACATGACAGCATGTTCTTTCTGTAACCAGTTCCTTAATTATATGTGAAAATAACTCTGCTAAACCTTATTTGTATCCAAACCCTAAACCTTATTTGTATCCAAACCCTATCTATCTATTTATCTATCATGTACCTGGTAGAAGACCGAATAGCTGAGGAGGCCTCCCTTGCACCTCTTGTCCCGCACCCCTGAGCGTGGAGACAGGGAGTGAGAGGACAAAAGAGTTGCACGAGTGCCAGGTGGTGTGCAGACACTGTGTCTGGTGATTGTCTAGGTGCAGGATCCAGGAGCAGGTCAGACAAGTCCAAGGTCACACCGAGTGGGCAGCGAAGTACAGAAGCAGAAGACAGAGGCAGAATCCAGGAACAGGCAGAAGTCAGGGGCAGGCAGCAATCAGACAAGGTCGAAGGCAATCCGGGTCAATACACAAGAGCAAGCAGACGGGCAGAGTTACAGGATCACAGGGACAAGCTGAAAGACCATTCAGCAATGGTCTGTGAGTCAGACTGTATTATATAGTCCCATCCACCAAGGAAATATTGTCACATCCTGTGCGTGGCCGTCAGCGCTCTCTCTCTCTCTCTCTCTCTCTTTCCATCTCTCTCTCTCTCTCTCTTTCCATCTCTCTCTCTCTCTCTCTCTCTTTCCATCTCTCTCTCTCTCTCTCCATAAGTAACACGACTACCCCAGGCCCACCCTCTGAATGCCCCAGTCCACTTATTTTAGAAAAGCTATAAGACCCGTTCCACATCCAGAGCCGGATCTTTGACATGCAGTTAATTAAAGCAGATGGGTGCAGTCTCTTGAGAAGATGTCATAGTTGTATGTGCAGAGGCACTAAAAAGAGAGGGTGAAGAAACCCTTGGCAAAAGATCATGTGACCACTTCTAGGGAAGGCCTCATGCCAGTTGAGGTAGGAGGAAGGGAGAAGTTCTCCAAAAACCACCAGTACGTTCACCAGTCTCCTTACCAAATGATCTGCTTTATTCCAACAGACACAGACAGCGTTTTCCACGACATGGACAACGATGGTTTGAGTTATCTCGCAGGATCTTTGCTGACATCTTCAGAGAACAACAGCCTACAGGCCCGCATTGGACCCATTGACCGCCTGTACTCCATGCAGAGCTCCTACTTTGCCTCCTGACATGATCAATGATTCGTCTTTGTCCCCTTTTCAGATGTTTGTACGAGTTGGGCAAATATCTTCAGATTTGACATATGGACTATAACTTTGTTTGTCTGTTTTGTAGGTTTAGTTATAACTTCTATTTAGCCCAAGAACATGCTGTACCTTGTATTGCATGGTGCCAAGATAACACCGCCGCATAGAGCAATGACATTATCATGTTGCACCTGTGATGCAGCCATTGGAATTGGAAGACCCTTTAACATATTCCTGTGTTCCCAGAAACTTCTGTTTACCTTCCAAAAAAAAGCAAAGGAATAACGTGTGGGGACCCCGGATCTTCAGCTTGGCGTAGTGGGTACATTTGCTTGAGCCTTGTCCAGGGCACGGGCTTTTATGTGTGTTTACCTTTCTTAACTCACCATCCATTCACACTGACTGCTATGGAGGAATAAGAGAAAAAGTACAAACTGATCTCAAACATAGAGTTACACTATATTACCACAAGTATTGGGACGCCTTTACACACACATGAACTCTAATGCCATCCCAGTCTTAGTCTGTAGGGTTCAATATTGAGTTGGCTCCGCCCTTTTCCACTATAACAGCTTCAACTCTTCTGGTAAGGCGTCCACAAGGTTTAGGAGTGTGTCTATGGGAATGTTGGACCATTTGTGAGGTCAGGGTACTGATGTTGGAGGAGAAGGCCGGGCTCGCAGTCTCCGCTCTAATTCATCCCAAAGGTATTCTACGGGGTTGAGGTCAGGACTCTGTGCAGGCCAGTCAAGTTCCTCCACCCCAAACTCCCCCATCCATGTCTTTATGGACCTTGCTTTGTGCACTGGTGCGCAGTCATGTTGGAACAGGAACGGGAGATCCCAAAACTGTTCCCACAAAGTTGGGAACATGAAATTGTCCAAAATGTCTTGGTGTGCTGATGCCTTAAGAGTTCCCTTCACTGGAACTAAGGGGCCAAGCCCAACCCCCGAAAATCAAACCCCCCCTATGATCCCCCCTCCACCAAACTTTACACTTGGCACAATGCAGTCAGGCAAGTACCGTTCTCCTGGCAACCGCCTAACCCAGACACGCCCATCGGATTGCCAGACAGAGAAGCGTGATTGGTCACTCCAGAGAACATGTCTCCACCTCTCTAGAGTCCAGTGGCGGCGTGCTTTACACCACGGCATCCCACGCTTTGCATTGCACTTGGTGATGTGCGGCTTGGATGCAGCTGCTCGGCCATGGAAACCCATTCCATGAAGCTCTCTACACTCTACAATCTGAAGGCCACACAGAGTTTGGAGGTCTGTAGCTATTGACTCTGCAGACAGTTGGTGACTTCTGCGCGCTTCAGCATGCGCTGACCCCGCTCTCTCATGTTACGTGGCCTACCACTTCCTGGCTGAGTTGCTGTTGTTCCCAGTTGCTTCCACTTTGTTATAATCCCAGTAACAGGTGACCGCGGAATATTTAGTAGCCAGGAAATGTCACGGATGGACTTAAATCCAATGATTTGGAGGGGTGTCCCAATACGTTTGGTAATATAGTGTATCTTAAAGCTGAACTCCGTCAAAATGTATAAACTTCCCTTGCAGAGGGGCGCCCCCCCCACACCGCAAGAGTTAAATGCTTGAATTTGTTTAGGGGATAAAGTTTAAAAAGTTTTTGCTTACCTTATCCCTCGCTCCTCTTCCCTTGAATGCTCTGGGTGGTGGGCAGGCCCTTGTTGGGCTCACTTACAATGCAGGTCCTGATCAGAATGCGACAGACAGGCAAAGTGCCGAAGAGATTTGGCTTTGGGGAAAGGGGGGTGGTCACATGGAGAGGAGGAATCTGGGGGAGCGATGGGAAAGGAGGGTGGTAACATGGAGAGGAGGAATCTGGGGGAGCGATGGGAAATGGGGGTGGTCACATGGAGAGGAGGAATCTGGGGGAGCGGGGGGAAAGGGGGGTGGTCACATGGAGAGGAGGAATCTGGGGGAGCGAGGGGAAAGGGGGGGTCACACGGAGAGGAGGAGTCTGGGGGAGCGAGGGATAAGGGATTTTATTAAACTAATACTTGATGATCCTGACATGATGGTCCTTGTCCGGCTACTTCCTGTTATACGGTGACAACACTCTATCCCTGTCTATTGATTGTGTTCCTGCATTGTCACCCTGTTACACAGGATTCTAATGGAGACTACAAGTGGCTGTTTTAACACATTATTGGGTTTTTGGTCTACTTGTCCAATTTCTGGGGTGCAGTGCCCTTCTCTAGGACTGTGGTTCATCATATAGTCATTGCCCACATAGGGAACCCCGCTATGAGAAATGCCATGCAGCCATTACTGCATTGCATGTAGACAGGAAGTGGGTATAGTAAGAGGATGTCAACTAAATGTCATTCAGATTGGGGTTTCCAAAGGCTTTGTACATGAAGTACCCCCATGATAATTATACTCCAGAAAGAAAAATTGTTCACATACATTGATTATATTAAACATTGTTTTAGAGTTCTAACTGCTGCCTAGAGTTGATCTCGAAATTTGGACGATCGTATATTTGGACAGATTTGATTAATTTGGATATCCTGAGCTGCATCCAGATTTGGGTTCCCAAAAGGCTTCTGGAAGAAATGGAACAAATGCTTCTCCAAATGTCCAAATGTCTTCTATCTGCTTCTACTGTTGCCTGAACATCCTTAGTTTGACGGCCAGGTCCACCAGGTCCCACCCCCTATTCTATCTTAGTCAGGGCCGGATTTACTCTTTGTGCTGGCCCAGGGCCAGGTTTCTCAATGCCCCCCCTACCCGCCAAACCCCTCAATGGAGAATGGCAGAACTGCAGGCTGCATACAAGTGATCTCAGCGACATCACCGGGATCACTTATACAAAACAAGCAGCAGCTTCCTCGCTGTACATTTAGCTGTGCTTGCCCAAAGCAGGGCTAGATGTAGAAAACCACTACCCGCCTGGCGCCCGGAACTGCATGTCCCGGCATCGGGAGATAGGAATTCCACACCCCTGCTGCCCCGAGGCCGGGCCTTGGTTGGCCTTGTGGGAATTCTAGCCCTGATCGTAGTATTCCTGGTAGAATTTTTAAAGGAAGTGGCTTAGGCTGTTTTTCTGCCCCATCATCTCATCGGGGAGAGTCACCTGGGGCTTCACAAACCATTCTCTAACATTAGGCACCATTTGCTGCTCTGTAATACACAAGTTTTTGGAGCATGATTGACTTCAATGGGATTTCCAATCTTGGAAATTCAGAAATTTGGAAGTTTGGCCGAGATTTTCCAAAACTTTTGGTTGAACTTTCCAGAAGTTTGCTCATCTCTACTGCTGCCATTTGTATTGGAAGTCCCAGGTGGATTCTAATTTCTAGGTCCTTTAACACCGAAGGCAAATGGGCCAAAGGGGGCCCCGGCGCCCCACCCCGATCACCCAACGCCCCCCCCCCCCCCCCCCCCCATGAGTTGTGAACTACCTCAGCAGCACAGGTTGAGGGTTTTGTCCTTTTTGTACTCCCTTCCAGCTTAAGCACCCAGGGAGGCCACCTCTCCTGCCTACCTATTGCCTCAGCCCTGACTGAGAGGGTCTTCCTGTTAGGATAACATTATCAGCCCTATTGTTGTCATAAGAGACAACCTGCAGGGAACATGTCTGTGAAGATTCTCATTCATCCAGGTCACGGTGTATCTGTAAAAAATAATTCAAGACAACTGGACATGCTGTATTTTTCGCTGGTCATCCGACTAGCTTTCTCAGTTCAGAATAACTTGTACAACAATTCTCTAAATATGGTGAATGTTGCTCCAATCAACATAAAACTATTTATTATAACCAGCATGGGGTCAGAGACCTAATGGAGGTCGGTATTTTTTTAAAGACATTTCACTGGTCATCCGATTAGCTTTTTTTCAATGCAGAATTGAGAAAGCTAGTCGGATGATATGTGAAATGTCTTAAAAAAACTACAGACCTCCATTAGGTCTCTGATCCCATGCTGGTTATAATTAGAGCTGCAGCTAACGATTATTTTCAAAATCGATTAGTTAGCCGATTATTGAGTTCGATTAATCGGATAAAAAATAAAATACATTTCCAGTGATGAGCTACTAGTTTGTATTGAGATTGTAGTCCATCACAGGAGCAAGCTTGGAGCGGTGATAGTAAATAAGAAGAAAAAAAAGTGTGGTGTGCAATATAGTGAAATTAAAAGTGTAAAACTATATAGCATGCTATATAGGAATACAGCAAATCCCAGCAATAGTACATTATAGCTGGCGGTATTCTGCATTGCGCTGTATAATGTACTATTGCTGGGTTTTGTAGTCCTCTATAGCTAGTGGTATTCGGCATTGCTCCACTGTATAATGTATTATTGCTGGGATTTGTAGTCCTCTATACAGCGCAATGCAGAATACCACCAGCTATAGAGAAGTACAACAAATCCCAGCAATAAATTAGAGAACACCATGCGAGGGGGAGAGTGCAGGCTTACCTGAGCAGTCTTCCAGCAACTTGCTTCTGAGATAGGGCCCATCTATCGGCGATTGTCATCCCCCCACACCTGCTCCTCCTTACGTCTTCACTTCTTCTCCCCGCGTCCCTGTGATCGTGGATGTGAGAGGTCGGTGAGCATGAAGCGGGGAGGAGGTGCGTCGTGTGGAGCGTGGGTGCGGGCGGGTCTGGCAGCGGCGAGCGTGAGGTGGTGAGGAGGTGCGGCGCGCAGCGTGTGTGGAGCCGTGAACAGGTCCAACTAACCAGAAGCCGATTAAATCGATCATTGAAAAAGTTGACAACTTGTTCAATAATCGATTATGTCGATTTAGTTGTTGCAGCTCTAGTAATAATAAATAGATTATGTTGATTGGAGCTATGTGCACCATATTCATTCCCAGAGAATTGTTGTACAAGTTATTCTGAACTGAGAAAGCTATTCGGATGACCAGCGAAAAATACAGCAAGTCCAGTTGCCTTGAATTATTTTTGATGGCTGGTTTTAGAATGAACTAGAAAGGTGTTTTTACCTTGTGTAGCAACAATATACTGTATGTTGTATTTATTTGTCTAGGAAAAGTGGGTTACCCTTTAAAGAGGATATGAATTGTGGAAACCAAAATAAGGCAAGTGGACAACAAGAACTAGTCACCAGTGTGGCCTGTGGTCCTCCTACAGTTGATCTTTTTCCCATTACTGACTTACCATGCCTTGGTTTGCACTGTGTCTCTGCGCTGAGGCGGACATCTTGGTACAGTTAGGGCTGTGAAGGTTCTCATTCATCCAGGTCATGGTATATCTGTAAAAAAAATACATCAAGGCAACTGGGCTTGCTGTATTTTTATTGAAGACCTTTCACTAGTCATCCGACCAGCTTTCTCAATTCAGAAAGCTAGTCGGATGACCAGCAAATGCAAAAACAAATACAGCAAGCCCAGTTGCCTTGATTTCTTTATTACAGTGTTGGGGCTTTACATCCTCATGTCAGAGCGCCCCCCCCCCATGTCCCCCACATTGTCTGGTAAACTGATGACTGGTGGGGAAATAATCAAGCACTAGCAGGAGAAGTCGAGGAAGTAAAGATCCACAAAATGGATGAAGCAGAAGCCGGGAGATCCTAGCATTCTAGGTCCTCGGGTACAGCTTCCTCTCCAGCAAGGAGGACAGTGAGCAGCACAGAAGTGACATCACCAAATCTTCTAAGACTAGCAGTCAGAGGCAGCAGTGCCTGAGATCTCATGCAGCTGTGAGGCTGTAGGTACAGGAGTGACTGAGCACGCGTTCATACCTGGGAGCGTACTGATATTTTCAGGAGCAATTACAGACAGAAGGTAAGTTTTTCATGCTACTGCTTAGGCACAGTCCACATTTCTTGAAGTTCTCCATAACAAGGGAATTTTCACTCTTTGCATTCAGTGCTACTTCAAAATGAAACTGAACTTTCGAAGCCCAAAAAATGCAGAGGGCAAAGGACCTAGGGTTGCCACCTGTCCAGGATTCACCCGGACAGTCCGGGTTTTGAATGCTGTGTCCGGGTTTCATGGCTGCAGAAACCCGGACACAAGATGTCAGGCAGACAGGGGCAACCAAAATTAAGATAGGGGCTACTGGCCCCCCCACTGAAAATAGTCTCAACTGTGATATTTACATATAAATGAGTGGCGCTATTTACATGAAGCCACGACTCATTCTCCCAAAAAAATGTCCGCACGTCGCTAGAGTGTTCGGGTTTCGCTCGAAGAAAAGGTGGCAACCCTAAAAGGACCAGTGACCAGTGTCCCCGCAACTGAAATGTTTCCCATTACTGATCTGCCATGCCTTGTTCTGCACTGTATCTCTGTATGGAGGTGGCCATCTTGGTAGAGGCAGGGCTTGGCTTCCTCATTTCAGAGCCTCCAGGTATACAGCTATGAGGCGGTAGGTACCGGAGTGCCTAGACACACTCACATACCACTAGACATACACCTCTGTTCACGGATCAATGAACTCCCATTTCTCATGCATAGGGGTTTTGTCACCCTCCAATGGCCAATCAAGATGACTGAAGGCCCTGAACCGGAACAAAGCTGGTGGGGGAATCGGCACCAGTGAGGGAGCTTGAAGACACTGGATTGCAGGAGAGTCTCCATAATGAGGCAGCCTGGGGTGATAGGCTCAGGTGGCATCTCATTGGGGGGCAGCAGCATGGGCGGCTAACAGCTCCCCCTGCCAACCTTCCTCCGCCCCAGCTAATAGCTTGGCTCCCGCTTGGCCGGCTGATAGCTCGGTCACCATCCACCACCCACCACCCACCTCCTCTCGCCCGGCTCGGCTGACAGCTCGGCCTCCTTCTCATGGCTGCCTAAGATGGGGGGGGAATCGGCACCAACGAGGGAGCTTGAAGACACTGGATCAGAGGTGAGTATTTGAAGACTTAGGCTGGGTTTCACATTTGGGCGTTCGTAATATGCACGTTTGACGCACGCTTCGGGCCGCACGTTTTTACCGCGATTTGCGGTCAACAAAACGTGCAACAAACGCGCTTTTACGAGGGCTATCCGGCTGTATCCTAATGGATACGCGCGGCAATAAGCCCCAAAGAAGCTCCTGTACTTCTTTGGGCGTAGGGTGTTTTTCAGTGCGTTCCTAGGCGCTGAAATACGCCCAGGGTGGGAACCATGCCCATAGGAAATAATGGGATTTCACTTGCTGGGCATTTTACAGCGTGTCGATCAGTGCTGTAAAACGCCCAGGTGTGAACCAGGCCTTACACAGCATTCTTTGTTTTTGTGAGCCCCTGATGTCTCCCTAAAGAGTACCTGTCACTCCTTTTGTGCTATAACATAGGGGACTTCTCAGCCTCCTTGTCGTAGCAATAAAGTTAAGTGAAAAAAAGTGTTTAAAAAAGTAAAAAATCATAGCCACCCCGCCCCCAAATCTACAGACGCATGGGTAGGGTACGCATTGGGTGCATAAAAAACATTTGAGTGACACATATTAGGTATCACCACACAGTGGCGTCACAAGGGGGGTGCGACCCGCACCCGGGTGCCACCATTGGAGGGGTGACACCAAAATGACTGACAGTCATTTTGGCGTCACCCCCTATGAAAAGTCGGACACTCGGTCATTGACCGAGAGCCCAACAGTGCCAGGAGAGAGGAGGGGACCGGGCGGTATACCTCATCCCACCGGGTGAACGTCCCCTCCTCTCTCTTGCCGTCATCCATCACCAAGATGGCCGCCGGGAGGCGTCAATAAGATGACCGTGCACGCGTAATGACATCACGGGGGGGTGTGCCACACCCGGCCTCGGGACGCCCTTGTCCCCACACAGGCTGTAATATAAAAAAATAACATTAGGACCATCAAGTCCCTCTAATTATGGACCATAAGGGCCGTAAGGTTTGGGTAACTCTAAACTGATGAGCTCTGGATATTTGGTGGATGTTTTATAAAGTATCACGTATTGAAAATTTGGGGTCTTGTAGTTTGTTGGCCGCTTCGCGGCCCGCACACGGTTTCCAGTTCTGTCATGTATGATATAATCTTACTCTAATCAGATTAATCTTTTTTTATAATTTACAGAAAATTTGGACCATTTTATCGTGTTTTTTGAGTGCACTGAAGTTAATTTCAATGTATTTTTTAATGAAAATATCATTTGAAAATATATTTGATAAACGGTTGTGCTAATATCGCGCAACATAAAAAAAAATTGCAACCGCTGTGTTTTTTATTCTTTGATTTTGGAAAATATATCACGTTTGGGGTGTTTGAAGTGCGTTTTTATGTGAAAAATTGGCATTTTTAGCATGTGAGCAAAAAACAAAAGAGCCCTGGCACGAAGGGGGTTAAAGTGCCTATGTACAGGACAGTGCGAGAATCTTGGTTTTCAGCCTGCAGGAAGTTTCCGTAGTGTAGTGGTTATCACGTTCGCCTAACACGCGAAAGGTCCCCGGTTCGAGACCGGGCGGAAACATGTTTTTCCTTTCTGGTGTGAGAGGAGCGAGGTGATGCTGCAGCTGCTACTGCCAATTAACAGCCCCCAAAAAAAGGATCATGTGACACACTACACTGCAGCAACGTTCCTCAATTCTCAACCACAGTCAGTAAAGGGGAACCTCGTCCTCTTATTTAGCATGTTTACATTACATTTGATTTTTGATGACTTTTTGATTCATTTAAATTAAATGCAGTTCGCTAGTAGATATCTTGGTGCCGATTGTTTCACCTTCCGCCCTCATGGGACGTCCCCG